>NC_056739.1:292463922-292521422 GCF_019279795.1 Protopterus annectens | reverse complement strand
AGTATTAAATGTAAAATTGTGCCATGGGGTTTATGAGTTTTTATGTTTCAAACTAGTATGGACATGGACAACTCTTTTTATTATACATTTCTTGATCTGTTTGATTTCCATGGGTTTGAATTGATGGAATTACTTATTAAATAGAATAAAAGTATTACTGAAGTGCTTCTAAAGGAAATAGAAAATTTAGATGGACTGATCAGAGAAGACTTCTTGTTTGAAGTACACCAAGAAATGTTTGCAAACATGTTTGTTGAAACTCCCAAAAGAAGTACTGACTCATACAGAAGAAAGTGTAAAAAAATGGGAGGGATATGCCACAGTACCAAAATAAACAAGTGTACTCAAGTAAACCAACAAAAAAGTACACTAAGGCATCATATAAAGGTAGTAATACCGAATATGTCAGCGATGAATATACAGGTAGGGTTAATGACCACGTTGCAGATACTGTTGAAACAAACAATGTTGATTTTAACAATTTGGAAGTTTTCCTCCATTAAGGAGGTCCGAATAATTAGCAAACCAGGTGGATTAACTGAAGGACATGGTGCCTCCTTTAGGGGCACCTCCACAGGTATGAGAGGAATATATCCATTTAAACTATTGGCAAATTCAAAAATAACCCAGGAAAGGAAATGAGAAGGGGAAAAGGAATTAATCAAGTCTGAATATGGTGGATTTATTTTTTAAGTTACTCAACAACATTTATGTAGATGTTACTGAAGATAATTTTTTGTTGTTGTTTGAAAAAGATTTTAAGTTTTTTCCAGTCAAAAATTTTAATTTAGCCAGTTCCATGGCTGAATTAAAGTTATTTATTAGGAAATCGAATTTGGCTACATTTTTACTGTCAATGATGCTACAGTAAATTTGTAAAATGGTCAGATGATCATTGCAACTAGAAAAAAAGAGTGCATTTAACCCCTTTCACCCCATCATCCAAGTATTTGAAAAGGCATTAGAAGAAGACTTGAAAAAATATGCCTTATTAAATTTAATCTTATTGATAAAGAGAAACAAATTCTGGATGATTTAAGAAGTGATACTTCAATTAGATTGATGAAACTAATTGAACAGGCATTAGAAGAAGACTTGAAAAAAATATGCCTTATTAAATTTAATCTTATTGATAAAGAGAAACAAATGCTGGATGATTTAAGAAGTGATACTTCAATTAGATTGATGAAACTAATTGAACAGGTTCCCTATTGATTTGTCGACAGCTTAGGTTGTTGAATGCATATTCATCAACACCTAAGCATCGAACACTTACAATAGTGAATGGCCACATCATCAAATTCATTCCTCGGGAAAGAATTTGCTTGCCCATTCTCGGGGATTTGCCCTTTCCCCAATATAGAGCGGTCTCAGAGTTGATATATTTAGTTGGGGGGTATGGAGTGTGGTGGGTGAAACCCTCCACTATGTTTCGGTGTGTTTGTTTATTTTGTTTGTGGACAGCCAAGTGAATTCTTTCCATAGGAAAGAATTTGATGATTTGGCTTTTCGCTGTTTTTAGCTTTCAACGCTTAGGTGTCCATGATTTTGGATTTGACAATCTAAGCTGTCAATGTTATGATATAGCAGCAATGAACGGGATGGTATTGTAATATACAACACATTTGATTGCACTAGTGCTATGTATGGAATTTTTCACAAAGAGGCAATTTATTCTAATGTTTCCAGAAACCAAGTTAACATAGCTTATAGAAAGATAGATTTGTCTGTTGAAGAATTTCTACTGGAGAAAAGGGTTACTCTTTTTAATTTACATTTTTTAAATTAATTCTACACCTACTATACCTGCAATTTTTTAGTATCCCTATGGTCCATAAATGTATCTCAAAGCCCCCCGTTTGGGCCAATTGTGGTAGCCCAGGGATCTAAAATGTATCCATTAGCAGTTTTTGTTGATCAAATACTTAAATCATATTTTTAATACCAAAACTCATTTAATGAAACATTCCTGGGATGTTTAGGGAGGCATAAAACAGACCTATGGGACAGAGATGTCAGTTTTTTTAACTATTGACATTGTTTATTTGTTCACCTGCATTCTTAGGAATGAAAGACTTGCATTGTTTTATATAAAAGTTTGTGTCATTGTGACTTTCTCACTGCAGGTGAAATTATTTTGATGTTGACATATTTATAGAGAACAGAGGTGTAGCAATGGGAGCGGCATATGTCCCTTTTTTTTGCAAACTTAGTGTTACTCTCCTGGGACAGAAAATTTGTTTTTAAAAGTGATTATTATAAGTATTGCTAAGTTATACTTATGATTTTGGGTGACATCTTTGTGGTATGCTGTGGGACAGATAATGAAGTTTAACATTTTGTTGAGTACCTGAATAATTTTACTGAGTTTTTAAAATTTACACATACCTCTAACATTAGTAGCATTCTGAAATAGGTTTCGTTTTAACTATTTATGGAAAGCCCACAGTTACAAACACATAGTTATATTTTTCTAGTTGCCACTCTTTCTGTTATAAAAAAAAGTTTAGTTAAGGGTCACTGTATAAGGGTTGCCCGCATGACTTCTACTAATGAAAAATTAATTGTTTAGATGGATAAATAATGGAAATGTTAGTAGTGAATGGTTATCCAGTCAAAATGCTTAAAACTATTTTTGATGAAGTTATAGAACATTGGAATGTTAAATACAGATCCCTTTTAGATGTGTGGCATGAAAGTGAAACAAGCAAAATCAACCAACAACAGCCAGTAAGTGGGAAAAGTTTGAAAGAACATTGGTGTTACAATACAATGATTTTGTTAACCATGTTAAGAACAGAGTGGAGAAAAAATGGATTATAATGAGAAGTAACTTTAATGTTTTAAATACTATAGGTGAAAACCCCAGCTTTGCTTATAAAATGGCTAGTAATTTTATGGTTATAAAATGGCTAGTAATTTTAAATCATTGATTGAAACACCCTGCAAAAAAGTCAAATGGGGAAAATCAAAGATTCGTGCAATGAATGAGTTCCATGAAGTGTGGATTGTGTGAACAACGTCCTTATATTTTTGAAGATGAAATTTTAATCTTAAGTGGAAACACTATAAAACTGGAAAAAGAAAATTGCTTAACCTTTGGGGTAATATATGTGGCTAAGTGCATGAGGTGTTCAGACATTTATGTGGGGGAAACTGAATGTCCATTGAGGAAATGTATATATGAGCATGTTTACATTATAAAAAAGAATAATGCAAAGAATGCTTTATATAAACATTCCTTAAGTTGAGTGTGGGAAAATAGAATACAGGGAGCTCCTATGGCAACTATGCTTAAATGCAGGTGTCCTTCCGGGTTTTAATTAATATATTTCAGTTAAGCCAGTCTTAAAACTTAGATCTGCAAAACTTTATCAAAATAATAATAAAATGTAGTAAAGATGAACACCTGAAAGCTAGACATTATTTAATAGTATTGTTTAATCATGAAATTATAGATTGTTGATTTTTCAACTTTTTACAAACATAGGCATTTTTTAAGCCAAAGGTTTTTTAAACCATGGATCTTTTAAGCCAGAGTATTTTTTTATAAAAAAAAAAAACATTTGTATATAGGAATAACACATTTAAATTGACTGTAGCAAGTTATAGTTGCATTTTATTTTAGATCTTTACATTTAAAGCAGAGATTATGGAGGTTTATGTACAAAGATGGAATGGTTTATATAAGTTGTGTTCATTTATTTAGTCATTAATTGATGTTATTTTTAAAATATTAGATTGTAAAATGGTGTTTTTTAATATAATTAATAGTTAATTTATCTACAAAAGTCATTGTAGTATTTAAAAAAGTGACAAACAAAGTATTTTTCCTAATGAAATCACTTAACTAATGGAGGGACAAAATCACTTAATGATTGTTTGGTTTTAATGAATTGTGTTATTTTTGCATATTTGGTACAAATGATACACCATTCTTCTTATTTCACAGATTTTAGTGATTAATGGTTGTTTTGCTGTAAGCAACATGTTTTTGTGATTCTATTTTTCAATTCTTGCTTGATGCTAATAAATTCATTTAAGCTTGGGTGAATGTTCAAGTTGTCAGAAAAGTTTCCTCCTGTCAAACAGTAACTCAGCATCCCCTCCTCTTTTAGAAGTACTCACACTCTTCATAACATAAAACACAAATATCTTAAAATTTGTACATAATGTAGAATGTATAATACATTGTAATTATCTTTACTTTTTATACCACACACATGGTTTTGTACCTTTTGCTGAAGTTTCCTGCCCGCCCATTTTACGCACATAAAAAGCTTTACAGGAGATGCATGTAGCAACATAAATAACATTCCTACTACTGCAATTGAAATGTTCATTAGCAACATGTGATTTCTCAGTTTTCTCATCACAGTAATATGGAATATTAGCTATAGTCCTGCAAGTGCCACAAAAAACATAGGCATATGTTCCCTTCTTTTACTTTGTGACCGTTTCTCTCCCACTATATTCATTCTGTTCTAATAAACTTTTTAAGGTGTCACCCTTGATGTTATAAAAGTAAGGGTTCTCACCCATAACGGCAGAGATGGTTGCATTACTTTTCAGAATCTTCCAATTGTTTCTTATAATGCTTTTAATAGCAAAATTATCCATACTAAAGTGTGGACCCGCGCTGGTGGTGCTGCGGTAGCATTGTTGCCTCACAGTAAGATGCTGTCCGGTTCGATTCTCAGCTAGAGTGTCTTCTGCGTGGAGACATGCGTGAATGGGTGTACCTTCATTGAAGGTTGTGCGTCAGGCCTGGCAAGCCGGTACGTAAAAATCAACTGCCAATCATTAGCGGACCGGAGTTCCGCTGTGGCGACCCCTAACTGGGAAAAGCTGAAAGACACAAACAAACAAATCCATACTAAAGTGTATCCACATCCCTAGTGTTCTGCCTTGTTTATGACCATCAGTAACTAAGAACTGACAAGTTGGTTCCTTTTCTATTCCTTCCCAACCCCCTAACCCCCCCAAAAAAATTGCATTACAGTTTCATTATTTTTAACTTCATGGTAACCTCTCTATATAAACATGTTTTTTTTTAATTCTGTCCTCCTTTGTTCACAGGTCAGCATCAAGATCCCAATCATCTGGGCTCCAACTATGTTCAGGTTTAGGCCCTTTCAATGTGCAGTGTTATAGTGAAAATAGGAATAACTACAGGCTTGCTTTTTATAAATCCTTACACCTAAGCTGCCTGCATCAAGTCTCTTGAAAATGTCTATGTCCAAAAGCTGGTCCACTTCCTATGAATAGCATGATGCAAACTGTAAAAACTGGGTTGTTTTGTTTATGCAATTTAAAGGGACAGTCCCAGAGATTTTTTGTTTTGATTCTGAATTTCTGATGTTTGTTTACATTTTCAGTCTGGCTTTCTGAGCATGCCCCAGCTTTGGCAGTGGGGGTTGGGGAGGGGTGATCTTAGTCAAATTCTATCTCAAATTGCAGCTGTACTCACAACAGTTCTCACTGACTCATTCATTAGTTTCACCTGTGCTTTTTATCATCAGTGAAAGTAGTGTTTCAGGAATTTTATGACCTCAAATGCTACTTCCTTGCATGAAAGCATATGAGCAATGCAAAGCTAAAACATTAGTTAGCAGTTTTCTGTTCATTTAATTTTTTATGTTGTGCAGATTTCTGAATGCTAGCTAAGTGTTACAATGTTATACATGACTGCCACTTCTTCTGTACAAAGCATCAGAACAGTAGTAGAAGCAGTTTTCTTTTTTACGTTTTGTTTTTTTTTCTTTTTGTTTTGATCTCTAAATACTAACCAAGTGTAAGGGTTTTCTGACCTGCTGTAAATGTGTGTGATGCAAGCAATGGAGTCATTTTAAACAATGAAGTCCAAACTTACTGTCACAATGGGGGCTGTACAGCAACCCTGTGATAGTTTTACATGCTAATTCTGAAACGGAATTACTACAGAGTAAGGGGAATATCTCAAGAGACAGCTAAGATTTGGTATGACTTCACTAAACTGTACTCTTTTGACTATACTGCTCACAGTCACGCTATGCAGAATAAAAAAAGGAGATAAGGAGCTGCACAATTAAGATAAGCATTTTGACAGAGTTCATAAAAAGTAAACACTGAGAGCCTCGCCTAACCACCACCACTACAAGTACACACAAAAATCAAATAACCTTAATGTTTCCCAATGATCAAGGAATGAAAGCTTTGATAGGAACTGAATGTTGTTAATTGTGTTCACCACAGAGAATGAAAACAGGGCTATATAAAGTAAATTGAAACCAGGAATAGGGTTGATGATGACATGGTAAGCGGGTGGTAACAGCTGGGAAGTATCAGGACAAGTTTCTTTAGGTCAGAATTTGAGATTCTGCAAAAAGTCCCTGACCACAAAAGAAAGAAATCATCAATATATTGCCAGTAGCCAGTAATGTAATTCATAAAGGCTGACTGAACTGATAACTGAAACTTGAAGCAACTAGGGTGGTTAGAGTTTTCCAGCCAACTCCATTTCAACCAACTCAAAATGGCTCACCAGATACTGTATCATCAAACTTTGTAGGTTCACCTCAGAACCTCACTCCTACAATTCAAAACTCTGGCAATGTCCCTGTTCCAAACCTGATTAACCACTATCATTTTTTTTTCCCAAGATGTGATGTATCTTTATATTGTATTTAGAACTCAACTATCTTGTTCATATGTCTAAATGGACATGTATCCAGTCGGACTCTCCCGGTTAACAAATGTAAAATAAATAAAATAAATAAATAAAATAATCTTTTAATATTTGCATAACTGGGGCCTATAACTAACCCCCTAACCACACCAGATACCTGTTTAAATTATTGTTTTGTTAAAAAAGAAAAACATATTTTCAAGGATCTGCTGAGGCAGTTTGCCCATTAAAAACATTTAATTACCAGGTAATTAAGCTTTTTTCTTAAATAAAAGAAATTGCCCATGTTATTATTTGTCCTGTATGAGTATTTGTAAGTGTGTGTGTGTGTTTCTGAGTTTGTTTCTGTGTATATGTATGTAAGTGTCTGTCTGTCTCTGCCTCTGTATGTGTATCTGTGTTTTGTGTGTACATATTGTTAGCTACTAATATTTTGGAAATAAAATACTTCCTCCGACAACATCAGTTATATATGCTACTGAAACTTTGAAACATTGGGCAGATTAACTATTTTGCATCGCACACATACACAAACACACACACACACACACATATATATATATATATATATATATATATATATATATATATATATATATATATATATATTTTTTTTTGTATATACACACATACAATAACAGTATTTCAAATCTAACAGACAGCCCATTGTTCAAGTACAAAAATGCCCTCCATGGTGGCTGTATTTGGGGAAGTAACAGTGGCGGCTCGTGCCATCAGACTGTAGGACTGCAGCCTTCCCAGCAAAAAAAAAAGATTCTTCAATAAAAAAATAAAACATGTATTAAAAAAAAATTATAATCATCAAATATTTTGTTTGTTGACCCGACTCGCAAAGTCCCGGAACTCGAACTGCGCATGCTCATCGAGTTCCGGGTTTTTATTTATTTATTTTTTATTTAAATTGGCGAACGCAACTCTAAACTGCTTTACAAGCAGTCCGGATATGAGAGAAGGAATCGGTGTGATGCCCAGATGTCTATGCGATTTTTAACCGCACAGTAAGAAAAAGGGGGTTCGGACTGCCACGTCCACAGTCACGTACGTGACGTGGATGGCTGGATTGCTACTGATTGGTTCTTGCTTTCTTCTCAAAAAAGAGAGTGAGAAACAATCAGTAGTAGTCTGTAACAGTACTACTTGGATTTACTTTCTTGTGCTACAGTTACTGCTAGTGCTACGGACACAGACTATCATTGGTGAAAGTAGTTAGAGTAGTTGACTAACTTTAACTTGAAGTTTCTTCCTTAGCTTTGTTTTTTTTTCGGCTTCTTGTTCTGCCCTTTGCCTTGCTGCTGGCTTGAATCAGAGAGTCACAGAGAAGAAGAGGAAGAAAGAAGATGAACACTCAGCTCGGACAGTCACTTTTTACAAGTAAAAGTAATAAATTGAGGTAGGTGCCGAACTCGGCTCTGTGTTACAGATGCAATGTATTTTTTTTTTTTTTTACAGTACTCGTCTCGAACGCAACAGTAAAAATCTGCACTGCGTAGATCAGAATGATCTTATACCAAATCATTTTTTATTCCAGTTGTATGGCTTGCTTATAAAGAAGCACAAAGACATTTATAAATAGCAGACAATTACACAACTTGCACTTGCAGTTCTCATCTGTTCTCTTTTGAACTGTGACTTCTCTGCTACAATAAGAAACATTTTGTACATATTTAATTTTATTTTTCTGTTTTGTTTCATTGGTAATGTGATAAATACATATTGTTAAATTAGAAGCCTTTGATTTATTTTGCAGCTATGTGTTTCATTTTTGTAAGTGTTCTAGATTTAGCCTTTTATAGATCATTAAATAACAGCGAGTAACAAGAATAGATAGCTGTCATATGCGGTATGTTTTTGTGTTTACTTTTGATGTACGTGGTGTTGATGTGTTTCAAGCTGTAGGCCTTGGTTGTCAGAGATCATTTGTAGATGCTGTAATTAAATCAGTGGTGCAAAATTAGGGGATTTTGTCTGTAATACTGGTTTAGATCGCTTCAAAACCACTTACTTTGTGATCTTTGGAATCATCATTGTGTTGGTTTGTGCTGTATAGTCTGTCATAAAAAAGAATTGTTGATTTTTACAGACACCTGCTGGGCAGTTTATTTATTTTATTATTTATTATTTTACATTTGTTAACTGGGGGTGTCTGACTGAGCCAAAAAGGCCCTTTTTCAGCAGAGGCCCGGGGAGAAAAAGCTCCACAAAGAAAAATTACAGACACATTTAGTTATTTAGACATGGTCAGTATACACACAAATTACAAGAGACATGTCTTTACAGTGGCATGTGGCACATAAACAGTTACAGTGGAAAGAACAAACAAAAAATATTAATTTTAAAAATAAAGATAATTAATAGATTTGTGGTGTACAGCTGAAATTTGGAACATAGGTAGAATACATACACAGTACACAGGTACAGTACATACATTGTAGATTAGCCAGTTGAATGTCTCTTTTACCAAACTTTGCGAAAACATTCTCACACACAATAAAAAAAAAATTGATATTTTTTTTTGCACAGGGTCTGGGTTCAAGACTTTGCAGTGAAATGTATGGTGGTAACACAGCATGCTATTCTAGCAACTTTCCAATATTATACGAGCAGTGTTTAAAATGTGTCCCTGTTTTTTGGGTTTTTGCTCCCCCAATAAATTTTGGCTTTTTCCAGATTTCTTGTGCTGCAGAGTTCAGAGATACAACTGAGCTGAGTGTTTAGTAGATTTTACAAGGAGCTGAGAGCTGCAGGTGAAGAGACATTTAGTGCTGCTTATGCTGAGTCTGCTTGCATAGTTAATAGTACAACAGGTAGTGTACTTGCTTTTGATGGAATCGGCTGTGGGTTATACTCACACAGTATATAGATGCATTGCTGATACTGTAATGTATTGTAAAGGGGTGGATGCTGCTGTCCTTTTTTGGTGAAGATACCTACTAACTATGAACCTGTTATCAGTTTGCCATTCATTCCCTATTGCAATATTACTAGATTACTAGCTTATCTTTTTTTTTATGTAACATAGGCAATTTATTCCTCAAGGGAAAAATGTACTTTATTTGTAGATCAAACAATGAAATATAAAGTTGTTTGCTAGCAGCAATCTCTTCATTAGTTACAGATCTCTTTAATGTGGAATTATTTAGATGACTTACTTCTTCAGAGATTGTGCATATTTACTGATACTGGTGGATTGTAGAAGTTTGAGTAGACTTTTATGATTGGGAATGTTCTGAATTGGGCAGTTTTGTCATTATTGGTGTATGCATTTTGTTTCATTGTTTACTGTAAAAATGTTCAAAACAATAAATTTAAAATGCCTTTTAACAACTTAAATTTAAAATGCCCTCTAACAACTGTACTGTATTATACAAGGAATATTATTTAATACAATCAGGAAGGTGTATCAAAGAACACACACTGTATGTTTTGTGTGCAAGGAGCCTATGATTTGAAAACAGCCCAACTTTAATCTTTATCTGCCACTGGCAAAATGTATTTTCTTTGAATGTGGGTTTCAATGCTGTTTCAATGAATATGAGTTTCAAGGGCAGAGAAGTTTTTAATACTAAGTATATTTCCATTGTGAAACTGCATTTCTTTGTTTAGCAGATGTCTGTTAGTGTTTTGTGCTGTAAAATGCAAAATAAAACTTTCAATGAAATTCAAATCATCACAGAAGTAAAGCAGTATGCACATTACAGTGCTTATGGTAAATGGTGTGAAATAGCCAAGTAATGGGACATTGGAATGGCTGCAGGGGGGAGGCTCCATTCAACCTTGATTTTGTAAGGGGGAAGGGCAGCAAACTCAAAGACAGCCCCAGCTGAACTGTACCTCTCAACTGTCCAGATTTTTGAAGAATGAATAGATTTTTGCTTTTTATTTTTGTTTGTCCCTCATAAAATTTGTGGTTTTCTGGCAAATCATTTAGGAATGAAGTCACTAAATAATGACAGACATTGAGTTTCAGACTTCATAACCTTCAGAAAAATGCATGCTAAAGCAAGACCTGTTATTCTATCAACTAAGTTTATACAAGAGAATTTTTTAGTACTGTTTGTATGTTCCCCCAATATATTTGGCCTTGTCCAGATTTCCTGCATTAAAAAGTTGAAAGGCGCATGCAAATAAATTGCTTTATAGAATTAGGAATATCCAAACCTCTCAACTGTCCCCGATTTTGGCTCAAAATGTTGCTCTCCCCCTAATAATCCCTCTGCAAAATGGCAATTTTGGAAGAAAACGTGGAAGTTTACAATTATGAATAACTATAATGATCAGAGTTATAGATTACTTTTATTTCAGAAATGCATGTAGATTCTCTTATTTTGTCAGCTGCTCACGTTAACAGTACTAATATTAAAAAAGCATCCCTTCTTGGACAGGTTCCCAACTGTATTGTGTGGCAATTTTATATTTTTGCATCACATTTTTGTGCTGTTTTTCATAGAATTGTGGTTTTCTGGGAAATTACTGGCAAATATTTAAAGACAGAAGTTAAAAAATAGTGACAGACATTGAGTTTCAGATTTCATACCCTTCAGAAAATTCATACTGTAGCAAGACCTACTACTATTCTATTATCCTTCTAAGTTTATAAGAGCACTATTTAAAAATTGTCCTTATTTTTGGGCCTTTGTCCCACTTCTATGTATGGCTTTGTCCAGATTTCTTGCTCTGAGGTTGAGAGGTATGACAAATGTGTCAGAGCCATTAGTGAGCCAGAGACATTTCAAATTGTGACATACTTGTTGCACCCCACTCCCCCATGTAGTGACTCTGGATGTGTCCAAGCAAGGCAAGGAGCAGTTATGCAGTGTAAGTGTGCAGAGTATTCCCCCATCCAAGGTAGACACAAGTATGACAGTGGCTTTTCATCTGTCCTTGATTTTGCAGAATGTTCTGGTTTTCTGTCATTTTTATACTATTGATTTATGTTTCTTCTCATTCAGAAAATGCATGTTGTTGCAGTACCTGTTGGTCTGTGTTTAAGTAGCAATGGTTTAATGACCATCAGGTAAGCTTGTCTGAGATTGTAAGATGCAAGTAAGCTTTAATAAGCATACTGTTAAAGAATTACCAACATTTAAAGCCTTTTTATTGTTGCCATGCAGAGAATATTTACATAACTAGATAACATATAAGCCTTAGGTACTAAAATGCGTATGACAAGTATTTGTAATAAAAGACAGTATTACAGTATTTTCAGAAGCTCATTATATTTGTTGGAGACTTGCAATCATCTTTGGCATTCTATTTAGTTTACGGGTAAGCCTGCAATCTATCATGTGTGGTCCATAACCTGTGTAGTAATCCTTTAAGCAATTTATCTTGAACTTGTTTCTTGTTTGCTGTTCATTTTTTACTTTGATCATGTTTTCCTATGGAACAAGTAGATAGCTGTTGTCAGGCAGCAGGTCTTTTTTGGATAAGAAACATTTTTACAAGTGGGGGTATCACAGACCTTGCTACTTTCAGCATGTTACTTGGTACTTTTATAAAGCTGAATATAAATTATAATTAGAACTGTAGTGCAAGGAGAAGTGGTTTGAGTTGAGTGCTGCTTGTTTTTTTTATACTTGATTTTGATTGGCATTCCAGTAATGTATTTAAAAAGTAATTTATTTTTTCATGCCTCACAACCTTTTTGTTTCCGTCTAGATATTAAGTAAGCTGTCATGTAGTCAATGCACTGAAATGCTTTTTGTCTTCTACACTTCATGTTGTTTTGATTGGACTCTCATAATGATGGTTTGGCACCCAGGGCAGCGTATTTAATTAAAGTTCCAGTTACTGTGGTTTTGATCATAGCCCTGCCCCTTTCTAGTTGGCCACACCCCTTCCAATTGACCCCACCATTCCGCTGTCTCTTGCAGCCCCCCTTTGATTTGAAGTCACTAGCCACCACTGGGAAGTAACATAGATCCATGGATTACTTCTCCAATAACACCCACCCTGGAGGACATTGCATCCCATACAATAAAATAAAGTGAAGTGCTTTTTTTTCAGTTCTAGACATGGACTTAATTATAGGATTCTCATCAGTCTGTCAGAAGCTAGATTTACTTTGGCTTGGCAGTGTCAGCAACAGCTCAGAGTAGTCAAACTTAAGAGCTGTTAACAACAGACAAATTGTAAATCATTTTTATTCTAGCATTGGACTTTTAATGGTAGATCTCTCAAAGATATGTTATTAGGTTATTGCTTATGCTGGCAGTTCAAGTTGAGTCAAACAAAGGCTATGGAGAAACATCATCACCTCAGTGCAACAGGTGCAAGTAACATTTCAGGATGAAAGTGCATTACCTATCCAAGTACTTACATCATGGTGAGAGGAGTAAATAACTAGAAGTGAGGTCCTGTAACACACTATTACTAAGCTCAAGATGGAGATAGACATTGTTAGGTGGGTGAACCATCTGAGCTGTCACACAGGTCATCTGACAGAGATAATTCTCTAAATAGTATAAAATATTGATGGATTTAGAAACCAAGGAGAGAAGGTTACAGGTCTGTCAGTTGTATAAGTGTCTGCAAATGTGGCCATTAAAAGTAAAACAGCTAGAATGAGGAAATAACATGTAATGAAGAATCAGTGAAGAAAGGGACTGTACAATCAGTTTGGCCATAGAAGTGTGGCCAGCAGAATAAAAGCTAAAGTGAACAGAACCGAACACAGTAAACATTTGAAAACCAAGAACGGTTGCTGGTAGGTGGCAGAAGTATATGAAAGTCAGTGGAGAGGATTAAGGCTATGAGCAGTTAATGAGTTGCTTTCAGTATTCCAGTGTTTGATTCCATCAACATCAATTTGTCTACCAAATGATTTTTACCAACAGAACATCCTGGAGACCCATGAAAAGGAATGCTTGTACCTGGTGGGATTATCTGATTAAGATGCAAATAAATAGAAAAAACAATAATAGATTTTAGGAAAGTGCCACAAAGAAGCTTTTACAGTCTTTTAATTTCACCATGTTGCAAATTTCATAAAAATATCACCTACCTAGTATATAAAGCGGTGGTGGTGCTGCGGTAGCATTGTCGCCTCACAGTTAGATGTTGCCCGTTCGATTCTCAGTTAGAGCATCTTCTGTGTGGTGACATGCGTGAATGGGCATTCCTTCGTTGAAGGTTGTGTGTTAGGCCCGGCAAGCCAGCATGTAAAACTCTACTGCCAATCATTAGCGGACCGGTGATCCGCTGTGGTGACCCCTAACCAGGAAAAGACGAAATACACAACAACAACAAGTATATAAAAAGTCCTATTCTAATTTTCTTGGAATATGTAAAGGCAATCAAATAATTAAAAGTATGTTTTCCTATCTATAACAAAGGATTTTTTTCTCAGCTAAGGTGGTATGATTTTGTTTCAGTAATGTCTTACAATCAATGGCACCAGCACTGTGGGTATTCCTTCGGTCTGTTTACATAAACACACACATATATATTCTAATTTGATGTGCAATACTAATACATCTGAGTCAGTGTTTGAAAATTACAACTTATAGTGAAGTGTTTACATTGTAATGTGCTGTTTGTGTGTTTGTATATAGAAAGTACAAAGAGCAATCCATGGCTGACATACAGGTATAACTGTTCAGTATCTTGTTGTCATGTATGTAATTTGCACCAGCAATTTCTAACATAAATGCCTAGTATGCTGAGTCCTTATCCTTGTGCTTTCATGCCACACTAATTTAGCAGACCTGCCTGGGGAAAGTTCATTGAAAATGAAAGCAAACAAGTCTGTCATTAGAAAGAATAGTCAAATAGTGGCAGATTATCTTTAGGGTTATGACAACACATAAGGACTTGAAACAAAATTGAACTTCAAAGTCTATTCTGAGTCACCTGTTCACTCTAAAACTTACCTATCTTTCCATAACCAAGCTGATTCCTGCCTGGGCACATGAGCATAACTGTCTCACAAATACTGAGCAGGCCATGTATCAGAAAATAACAAGGAACTCCCATTTCTTTATCTGAATGTATATATTTTGGAAAATCACATGTAATTTTAATAATTTCCATGTCTGAATCTGTCATTGTCAGCTCATAGTCAAATAAAATGTGATGCTTTACATGCGGGTAAGTATTTACTGAAGCAGTTTACAAACTCATGGTGAAAAAAGCCTCCCCCCCTTGTATTGTTATGCTCCTGTCTGCATCATAGTGATAGAATGTCACACTCCCTTAAGAAGGCTTTTTCACTTCCTATTTAATATCTGTAAATGATTTCTGGGTTACTTCCCCCAGTGTCATCTTGTTCTTAGTGCCGCACTTAAGAATGTCTTAAGAAGACATTGCGGCTTTTGTTAGTCACATGTACCTAGTCAGAGTTTAGCTGTGACAGGGGCAGTTAGAATTCTCTGCACTGGAAGAGTTCTGCATGTATGAGGCAGTTTTACTGTCTTTAAAATATGGAATCAAGCATGTTTATAGATGTTATTACCATATGTGTTGGAGTTACTGTAACAGACTGGGGCAGCAACTAGGGGACCTGTAGGCACCAGCGATTTATTACTTAATAGTGAAGCTAACTGATTTAAGTATGCAAAGTGTGAGTGGGAAGGGGGGAAGTAGTAGTTACCATAAGCATAGACTTATTTAAGAAGACAGGCCACACAGATCAGGAAAATAGCTAATTTACTATAAGTAGGCAAAACAGGACCAGAGAATGTCTGACATTCCACATACTGATGGCTTATTGTCTACCGCAGTAATGAATGGCAGATGGATACTGGTCTGGAGTGGATGGGAAGATTTAATTGTTAAATTCTCTGTGACTCTCTTGGAATATACTGTTATTTTGACTGAAAGTATCTTTGTCTTGGAAAATGATTTGCACTAAACCACTTCATAAATTATTTAATTTTACATGCATGAATCCTTTTTAGTACACATAAAGGGCTGGTTTGGTGTAGAGGCTCAGGCCACTTGGCAAACAGCAAAACTGATTTATCCAGGTGGTACTTTGTCCGTGTTCCCATGATGCATCAGCTTCTAGAAGGTGTTCCACAAGACAGTGTTCAAAAATCATAATCATTCTGTGGGTCACATCTAATGGGGTAAAACAACAAAGACACTATTCGGTATCAGCTTATGTCTAAAAATTAAAGTGTCCTAAATGCTTAATAGAACATTGATCACAAACTTATTCAATTCATAACTACTTAAAGACTGACTTCAAAAGTCTAAGAATTGTTTACTTTAAACTGTCTTCAGATGATTACACTAAGGGGTATGGAAATAAAAGCAACTAGTAACAATATAAATAGTGGGAAGTCCCACCTGCTAGAGTCATATCCCAAGCATCCTTTATTATAGTGAAAACAAGTTAAAGACTACATTTCCTTATTTACATGGTAAGTGGTTGTCTGTCACTCTACACTGTTATATTACTCAGTCAGTATGCAATATTTAACATGTTAGGTCTCCACAGAGCTATAGCGTAAATCCTTTCTACAAGGCTTTGACACTGATAACTGGATATGCATCATTCAGAGATGCTTCATTTGGGTCTCTAAGCAGGACTGTGAAGCTCTGTAACTGATAAAAGTACTTTTGCATATGGAGTCAAATTCAGTAAATGTTTGGGGTGTTGTAAGGATGTTTGCAAATGTGGCATTATCATTTTCCTTTTTTTAAACAGCTAAAATCAATGGGCCATACAATGGCACATTAGTTAACATTGCTGCCTTACAGTACTTAGTTCTCCAGTTCCTTTCTCAGTTGGGGTGCATTCTGTGTGGAAATTATCTGCTTCCCTTTGTCTATGTGGGATTTTCCAGGATGTTCCAGTTTCCTCCCCATTCTAAAGATACTATCACTAAGCCTGCATTCCTCCAAATTCTACGTACATATATATGTTATGAGAGAGTAAATGAATCCATGCATCCTGTGATGGGTTGGCATCCCGTTCAGGATTAGTTCCTCTGTCTTCTACCCAGTGAGTGCCAAGATAGGTACCAGATCTCCTATGACCCTGAATCAGATTTAAGCAGGTAACAGAGCAATGAAGGAATGTATCCTTCCACACTTTTCAACTTTGCAGTTGTAGTAAGGCTAGTGAATGCCTTTTACTTTAGTTATAGCAACAATAAAATTTGTGGAATCTCACTTGCGTTTTGTAAAATCACATGAAAGTTGTAAGTAAAACTCTATTTCAGTGTTTTTTTTCTATATAAGCTATTTAACATTCCTTTTTGTGACAATATTAATAAATAAAAACGTATCACAAAAAAAAATCACCAAAACAGTAACAGGAGAAAAACTCTTGTTGATAACATTGAAAAACAAATATTGCTCTAAGTGCTTTTGTGTCATATTGGATGTGACATCAGTACATCAAAATTGCTAGAACAAGCTTTAAATACATTTATAGAAGGATATAAATTCAAAAGCAACAAATCAGAATGTTAAAAGCAAATAATATCATAAAACATTGTAAATAGTGTTAAAACAAAAGGTGCATTTGGCAATAAACTAAATTGTTGTGTTCAGATGTCTTTCTTCAAGTTAGATTTGAAATTAAGGCGGGTATTAAGATCTGCTGGAGCACAGGCAATTGCTTCTGATATTCTCATTTTGCTTCTTAACAAGAAGTGGATAATCCACTACTATTGTATTTATTTAAGGATGTGGGTTAAATATTTTCCATTATTAATGATTTTGGGCAATGGATATCTAATTGGATTACAGGCAGGACACATGGTTAAAGCGGGTGAATCCAGATCCAGGAAGATGCCAGTTATTAGTGATGTGCTCCACGGCTTAGTGCTAGGACCACTCCTGTTCAGAATATACTTCTCTGAAGTCAAGGCTGATGTGGAAGGCCTCTGGATGACAAAGTTTGCTGATAACTGCAAGCAGGGGGTAATCAGTGAATCTCCCAATGATATAGATCAGACAAATGACTGGTGCCAGAACCATGGCCTAAAACTAAATGTGAAAAAATGCATTATCATGCCCTTTGTAAAGTCAAATACCCCTGCAAATTACAACATCAATAACACACCACTAAGAGTAGACTCAGAGGTCATATATCTAGGTACACAGACAGATAGTAGCCTAAACTTTGACTACCATGTGTCCACAGTGGTGAGGAAGTCCTTTTATGTGACACAACTTATAAGTAAAGGTATAGCATCCAGATTCAGGGAAGTTATAGTCCTGTTGTACCCATCCCTCACTAGACCAATAATTGAGTACAATGCACCATTTGGCATGTACTTGACTAGGCACTTACAGCAGCTGGAGCAACTTCAGAAGTTCCTCACAAATAAAATATGGGGTATAAGCAATATGAACTATGTGGATAAACTGAAAGCACTGTCTCTTTACTGTGTCTCCTACTGACTATTAAAGGGTGACCTATGCCTGGCCTACAAGGCACTCACAAATCCAGCCCTGATTGAGCTGCTACACATCCATAAGTCCAACAGCACAAGAGTCACTTGATCTAAGGATCTAAACTTAAACAGTGACATAAACAAAACATGCTGGAAAAACAGATATATGTCTCAGAGATTGCTCTATCTTTGGTACGGGCTTCCTATTTACATTAAGCAGACCCCTTCCCTGGCCCTCTTCAAATGCAGTTTGGCTCAATGGATGGGGAATCAGAAATTCACATCTGGGATAGTGCCTATGTCCCTTATGGACAGGGGCAATCTGTAAAATACTCATTGCACAGGCACAAATCCATGTCATCCTCTTGCACCTAGGGGTCATATATTAGATAAAATTGGATTATATTGGCTAGGTTTGTAAGGGACCTTGAGCCACTAGCCTAGTAACTGCCTATGAAACTATAAACCTAAAGTTTGACTATACAAGTCATACTAAATTCTTTATTAAAAATTTGTGGCAATTTATGTTTTGTTTTGTCTTTTTGTTGTTTTTTTTTTTATTTTAATTTATTTTGATAATGTAGTCATAACAGTAAAGTGTCAGTACTTGATTAACTGGAAACCAATAATTAATAACTACAGTGAGATCAGTTTCAGAAGTGCTAAATGTAAATCAGTAGCAATCTAAGGGAACTAAGTGGAAAACTAAAAGGAAAGAAACAGCACACATCAGTTAACTTAGAATAAAGCAGGCAAAAGAAGACATACTAAAGCAAAATATTAAAATGAATACATTCAGTTAAATATCAGTACTAACCATTTGCAATAACATGAATTAAAGCCCAACAAAGAAATATCTGCCACCAAGCAGAGCCAGCTAAAACATAACACACTGGACAAAGGGATATTAATTAATAACCCTAAATAAAAAGTCAACCAACAGCATAAAAGAAAATGTACAATATGTAATATAGTCACTGCTCCCTAATTCCTTAAAGTTTGATGCTAATATGGAGGGGATAATGAAGCAATTCAGATGTCCTGATTACTATTGAATCAATACCAGTGCATATGTGAAAGCAGGAGCAAAGTATAAGTAATTTCAAGCAAGTGCACACCCCCAGTTGACTGCAGTGAGAACAGAACCCCTACATAGTACACACAGACTACAGAACTCTGTATTTAAGGCAAGCGCCACAGCTCAAGTCTAAAAAAAATACCCATTTGTAAACCAGGTAGGCCCACTGGACATACAGTCCCTTTTCTTAAGTAGAGGTTAAGCAACTTGCTCAAGAGCAGACAAGTGAGGGATGAAGGAATCCAGCCCTATACCACAGGAACTGCAGCTCACAGCCTTAACCCTCCGCAGCAACCGGCAGATAAAATGTAAATTCCTTTGAGCCTGAATTGAACCAATGATCTGAAGATGACTTTGGAAATTACTATAGTCATCCACTCTACCAAATGAACTATCAAAAGGATTTATTATAAATTGACCAAACAGAATATCTCTACAATCGTCTTTCTCTCTACCTCACGTTATCTCCTTTGGTCTATAATAGGGAGGAAGTCAGTTGTTATTTTCATATTTAATTTATAGGTCAAACAAACCTTATTTCTGTTCTTCAGGACTTCATTCTGCTGAAGATTTTCAAAATTAATTTTCTCAACTTACTCCATAACGTTTATATCCACACTCCTCCTGAATATCCACTCTTCTGCTTTCTAGCTGTTACTATTTCTGATATTGAGAAAATTTTTAATACAATTCCCAATAATAATCCTTCTGGCTCTGATGATCACATCCATGGTTTCTTAAAGCTTGTGCAGACCATATTCTATACCTTCGTGTATGTATCTATAATCTCTGTTTTTGTCACAATATATTTCCAACATTTGGAAAGATGTAATTATTAAACCTATTCCAAAAATCCTGTAGAGATTTTAGACCTATTCAATACTCCTTGCACTAGAATAAGTTCTTGAGAACTTAACTTATGTCAGCTTTCTGAATAAATTATAGGTCCGTAGGTGTGTCCTAGGCTAATGGCCCTAGAGCCTTTACAAGCCTAGCCAATAGGATTACCCTGGCATCATGCCACCTGAACTTAGTTCCCAGTGCCTGTGTTGAGTAGAGCCACTGGAGTGATATAAAGGGTGAATTTTCTATTTCCCATCCACTCATCAAGATTTCTCCTGAAGAGGGCCAGTGAGGTGCTCTGTTTGACATGTATGAGAAGTTTATTCCATAGAATACGCAGTCTCTGGGTTATGAACCTGTCCCTCCAGCATGTTCTGCTGATTGTGGTAATGAGGTTGAGGTCTCTGGAGCATGTGGTGTGGAGGGATTGGGATTTCTTTAGACGTAGCATTTCTAACAGAGCTGGGTCAGACATGGCTTTGTAAGTCAAGCAAAGATCACCTCTAAGTAGGCAATATGAGACTGAGAATAGTTGGAGTTTTATGAGTCTGTCCAAATAGGACAAGTGTTTAAGGCCTAGGATCCTCTTTGTGAGGTACTTTTGCAGTCTCTCCAGTTGTTGCAGGTGTCTAGTGAGGTACACGCCAAATGGGGCACTATACTCGATGATTGGCCTAATGAGGGAAACAATGACCTCATTCTTCCTGGATGCAAAACCCTTAGTAATGAGATGTGCTATATAGAAGGACTTTCTGACCACAGTGGCAATGTGGTGGTCAAAAGAGAGGTTGCTGTCAGCTTGTGTTCCCAGATCTCTTATAACTCCTTCTGTGTTCAGTGGACTACCATCAAAGTGGTAATTCATGGGAACTGGGTTTTTCCCAAAGGGGATGATGACAAATATTTTGGCATTGAGCTTAATGCCATGGTTCTGACACCAGTTTTTGGTCTCAGTGAGGCTTTTCTGTAGGATGTCAGCATCACTTGGGGAGTTAATAATAGCTCCCAACTTGCAATCGTCTGCAGACTTTGTCAGCCAGGGTCCCTTCATGTTGGCCTGGACTTCAAGGAAGTAGATGCTAAACAGAAAGGGACCCAGGACCACACCCTGTGGGACTCCACTCATGATTGGTCGGCAGACTGACTTGAAGTCAGCTACTTTCACACTGTGGGGTCTATCTGTGAGCCAGTTTGCAACCCACCTATTGATATAAGGGTTGATGCCTAGCTTAGTGAGTTTTTCTATGATTCCTGAGTGAGGAATGGTATCAAAGTCCTTGGCCAGGTCAAGATAGGCTGTATCAACCACCTTGCCTTCATCCACAGCTCTATTGACTGACTCAAAGAAGTTGACCAGGTTGAGCAAGCATGATCTACCCTTCACAAAACCAAACTGTGTGTGATCCAGAATTTGGAGATTCCCTATATCCTTGTTTATTAGGTCCATGATGATGCATTCCATACCTTTGCATATCAGACTCATCAGGCTAATGGGGCAATAGTTCCCAGGGTCTGTAGTCGCTCCTCCTTTGTGGAGAGGGATGACTGCAGCAGTGCACCATTCAGTAGGGACAAAGCCTGAGGTGAGGCTGTGATTGAACAGGGCACATAGGTAAGGTGCCAGTTCACTCTGTAGTTCATGTAGAACACATCCAGGAATATTGTCAGGTCCCATAGAAGCTGATGTCTTGGCCTTGGACAGTGCTGTTTTAACCTGTGCAGCAGTAATACTGGGTGCCTGGCAATCTACTGGTTTTTGGATTGGTCCTTTGGGGGGTTAAAGTTGGCACTGAATCTGTCAGCCAGTATATTGGCAATATCTGGTGGCTTGGTATAGGAGGTACCATTGTGCAGTAGCTCAGAGCAAATCTGGGTATTGCTGTGGAGGTTCTTTACATAACTATAGAAGGCTTTGTGGTTGTCTTTACTATCTGCTGCAATTCTGTTTTCATAGCTAGCTTTAGAGGATTTGATGAGGGATCTCATCTTTTTGTTTTGGCTGATAAGGGAGTTTTTCCAGTCTTGGGACTTTACCTTATTCGGCATCAGTTTCCTTCTTCTGTTGTAGAGTTTGTTTATGGCAGGGGATCACCAGATTGGCTTCCTTTTTTTTGGAGAAGAGCATGGCAAGATCCATGCATTTGTGTATGTGTTCATACAGTGCATTGGTGTATGGTTCGGCAGTCATGCAAATATTCTGCATTTTCATGGGTGCTGTGAAGTTTTACACCTCTTTTTTTTAGCCCAGTTAGTTAGCTTTGGAAAAGTTTTTCATGGTGGGGCAGGGGGGGGGGGGGGAGGGGGAGGATTTCCAAGGTGTGATTAATTTGTGGAGAGGAGGGACTAGCAGGGGAGGAGCTGACTATTGGTGTAGAGCAGCGCACATACCATAAACCACGTGAATTAATGCTGCTTTGCTTGGGGTGGGTAAGGGAAGGGAAATAATGAATTCCAGGGAAATAATGATAGGAAATTCAGGTGTAGTGGTTGGGTGGTGAGTAGTTTTCCCAGTTAATGGAGGGGTAGTTGAAGTTGCCCAGTTGTTGTGTTATTCTGTGGACCAGATACCTAGTGGGTGCTTAGGTGGGTCTGGGGAATAGGGACTGACATGGGAGGGGGCCGGGTGATGACTCTGTCTAATCTGTCTGTTCTGATCTGTTTTGCATCTGTTCTGTCTCTGTTGTGATGTGTTATGTTGTACCAGTCTGGAGGTGTGCGAATCCTTAAACAGCATGAATTTTATACACTTTGGACACCTTTTGGAGCTTTAGTCCAAGATCTTATGCCAAAGGAGTTATATTCTGCCCTTGAACCAGGTCTCTGTTACAGGACAAATGTCGATGTTCTCCATGTGCTTTGAGTGAGTGCATTTTGAGATTTAGACTTCTAGCACTGAGCAGCATGACCCTCAGATTGCATTTGTTTGTAGCTGTTACTGTGGTAATTTGGTCTTTGGAACACTGCCTAAAAAGGCACTATAGGGGTGGCAAGAGCCTTGACCAGTATCCGGAAGCCCAGGAGTGACAAATGCAGGCCATCTCTGGCAAAGCATCAAGGTCTGTCAAACATGTCATCCCAGGCAAGCAGATACTGGCTCCCCTTAGAATGACACCAGAAACTTAGTCAATTGTGGAAATCAATTATTTTCTGCTTGTACTGTGGTATCATTCTGGGTGCTGGTAGGATGCTGCTCAGGGCTAGGGTAATACCCGCCTGGGCTTCATAATCCGAGAGCACCTCCATGTCTCTTTTCATGTAGTCCAGGGAGGTACGTCAGGTCAGTCACACCCACATGTACAATAACAGAGTCATATTTGTACCTGTTGTTTAGGGACCTGAGTGCGTGTATTATGTGGCAGATCCTGGCACCTGACAGGCAGCTGACTGTTACTTTCTCCTTATTCAAACTAGTGAGTGGGACATCAGTGTGCCTCAGTATCAAATCACCTATGACTAGTGTGTTGAGCATGCTGTTTTGCCTTAAGGACTTTGGTTGAGTGGTTGACTGTTTAGGAGAGTTATGTGTCTCATGATTAGTGTTATGCTGTGGTGGTCAAGTGCCTTTCTGCTTTGGAGGTCTCTGCTGTTTGGGTAGATTTTTATTGAGAGCCTAAGCAAAGATAGATGTGTGGTTTGTGTTTCTATGTGAAGGCAGTGCTAGTGTGTGTTCTGGAAGGCTATGTGTTCCATGTGGTGTGGTGCAAGTGTTGACCTTCTCCTCTTGACCAGCCATTCCAGTCTTGGCTGGAGAGTGCATGGCTTCCAATTTGGATATATAAGTGCATCTCTCGCAAGCCTGAGTGTTAGGAGGTAAGAGGAGAGGGTTGTCGGTGTACATGAGGCAGTTGCTACATTGCCTCAAGATGCCCAAGTTCACCAGGTTAATAAGAAAAAGCACAGGAAACTGACCTTTAGACATGCCTGGAGGGGTGGGCATTAATAATAAGTACTGGAGCTATTTCCTTGTAAAACGTTTAGTGCTGGTAGCACTTTTGTGTGCTACAATAATTGCTACAAGAAGTCTGGTAAAGTGCTAGCTAGCAAAAGTGCAGGAGAGGAGGGAACCAGCAGATCTAAGGGAAAAATTGAAGAGCAGACGTTGGCACCACTCAGAAGCTTACAAACAGTCCTGGATACAGCAAATCTGTATCTGGACTAGACTAGTTACAGGAAAGGCAGGAAACAAGCTTTGATTTTTTTTACAGAAAAGCAGCTAATACAGCACTAAAACAGTTCAAGTGCAGTGCAAACTAGCACACTTGAGTGTGTAGTAATATTAAAGCAAATACAGTTTAACTAAATGCAGTTTATTCAAACTGTATTCTGAACTGAATTCAATTATTGTTTTATTCAAGTCTGAACAGTTAAAAAGTGCCAAAAATATGCTTATCAGCTGAGAAGCACAGTCAGTCAGAAGAAAAAAAGGAGATTCTAGCAAAGTTTTTTTTTTTTTTTAAGTAAAGTGGAAAGGGAGAAAGGATTCAAGGTTAAGAACCTAAGTTGGTTGGCCTTCTCAAATGTTTTCTCAGTATTAGGTACAATGAGCTAATGACACTAAACTTCAAAGAGTTCCCAGATCAAATTTACAGTAGGGGTGAGCAACTGCAAAGCCACCAAGTATAAGAACAAGACACCAACAGAGGGAAGGTGGGAAATTATTACAGCTACTAGCTACACTATTTTAGGCAGAAAACACTACAGAAATGTTTATCTCAGCAGACAAACAGCAGTGAGCCACTAAATGAAAGTTTTAAACAGATAAAGGAGCAATTAGACTCTAGAGAATGCTTTTAACTGCAAACAAATCAGTTATATGATACATTCCTTCGCAGGAAAACAGAACAAACAAACAGATGTTTAACAAATGGAGAAAATTTCCAGTTAATACCTTACACACAGTGAAACTAGCAAGAAAAGATTTACAAATAGTGTGACAGTAGAATCCTTATTTATCAGGCCCTGTAAGGCAGACAATTTTAGTACAATTGTACAGATTCGTTTTTAGCAGTAAAATACAGTAAAGAATATGCAGCAGACAATAAAAAGTGCTATAAATATCTAGAATAAGCAATAACTAGTAAAAAATAAGGAAAAAAAGATACTTATTATTATATATCACAAATCAGAGTTGTGGTCAATGCCCCTCCCACCGATTAACTCTGTGTTCTCTATCAGCAGAAGATGGCTGCCAGAAACACAGGAAACTCAAAAAAAAAAACAATCATGCCTGGATAACAGCAGGCCTCTATCCAGACTATGCTACCTGACTAGAACATAGAACCCTCACAAAAACAATGTACAGAAAAGCACAGATAGAGCACTTACAAATAGAAAATACAACTCTCAGTATGAAAAAGCAGTTTACAGTTAAGTAATTCAGTAAAAAATGCAATTACAGTAATGAAACACTATCTAGCAATGAAAAATACAGTTAAAACAGTAAAAACCAGTACACAAATGCAGTTGTTGCAATTTCAACTTTTCCCAGTTAGGGGTCGCCACAGCGGAACTCCTGTCCACTAATGATTGGTAGTTGATTTTTACGTGCCGAGTTACCAGCCCTGACACACAACCTTCAACGAAGGTACACCCATTCACGCATGTCTCCATGCAGAAGATACTCTAGCTGAGAATCGAACTGGACAGCGTCTTACTGTGAGGCGACAATGCTACCGCAGTAAAAAAAAGCTTTATAACAGTGCAAAATGTAGTATATTAGCTGTATAGCACAATTATAAGCAATAAGAAATGCAATCCAGTTAAATAAATGTAAGAAATAACTTATTCTACTCTTGGAGTCTTAGGGAATTTCTGCTTTGTCCCAATGATGAAGCACCACTCCACAGCCTGATAAAAACAAGCACAGCCCCCTGCAGACCCAGGGTTTATTGATCAAGCTCTTCTTTTACCTAAACAGTTTGGTTTCTGAATCAGTAAAAGCACTGTGACTACTATCTGGACATTTACAGATATCTTTGTATCTGTATGTAAAGGGTCATTCTCAGGTACAATTTTTATTGATCTAACGAAAACTGTTCATATGGTTGATTATACTTTACTCCATGCTACATTGATATGCCATAGTATAAGTATAGGTTTTTCATAACGGTTTCTTATCTTTCCTTTACACCACTTGTAATGGGTCCCTACTCCAGGCCAGCAATCAGGGAGACTCAATCCTCACCACTGACTCCAGTGAGGGACAGTCACTAAGAGTAAAGATGGATTCACACAGTATTTTTAGATGCAGCTCCCTGCATGAAGGACAATTTCCCTTAAGAGCACACAAGGAGCATGCTATAGACCTGGGCTGGACTCTCTTTCTCTATCCAGACCCACACAAATCTCTATACTGACCACTTTGGAGCTTTGTATCCCTGTTCCCTGTGTCCCTGTTCCCAGTAGCTGACACACAAACACACACACTTGGATATTTGAGTTTCACACACACATACACACCTGTGAAAAGCTGTCACAGATTTACTAGCTGTGTCCCTTTCTTCCCAGACTCTGAAGTAATCTCGTTGCCACTAGTTGAGGTTGCACAGAGGATCCTGTTGTGTGAAAGGAGAAGATAAAATGTTGCTTTTGAATAAAGACAGAATGGTTTGTTTGGGAAGTTGAGTAAAATTATTGAGTGGGATTTACTATAAATTCTTTTTTCTATGTTTTTGCTTTCCCGGTGCTCACCTTATCTTGAAAGGCTTTATTGGCATCTTCCCCTAATAGTGATAGCAAACCTATATAGCCTATACATACTGTGTAAAATACAAGTAATAGAACATTTATTAATGGATGGCTATCTTTGAAAGTTATTTGAGTATGAGAGCTGTACTCAAAAATCAACCAGTAGCTCACACACAAAAGCACTATGCCCTGACCCAAGAAGTACCATGTCAGTTTGCAGAGGAAGAGGCTTTCGGTTAATGTATCAGTCTGAGGTATGGAGGTCTTGGGAAATACATGACAACACAGAAAGCAAATTTGTCATGGAGTTATTACATGTAAGAGTGGATCACAATCACATGGCTCACACATAATACCTGAACCTCTACTAGTCATATGACTCAAAATTTTAATTATTTGTATTCATAGAAGGTATATGGCATCTCCCTTTCACCACAGTGTTTATGCAGTATATATAACATGTATTTGTTTCGGTAAAGCTGTCTTTGCAAATATAGTTATTGAATCAAGGGACTTTTACGTACTACCTAAACCCAGTAAGTAAACTGAGCTCTGCTCATTTAATTGTAGTTGCATTCAGCCCTGATATTGGAGTTGTTTTCTCCTCATTTGGCCATAGAAGGTATTGTACTCACTGTCCTGCTTTAGTCCAATTCCACTCTAACTAGCAGAATCATAGGAGGTAGACTGTTCAATGGCGGCTTCCAAATATGATTCAGAGTATACAAATACTACAGTAAAGATGATTAACTGATGACTTCACTACTGTCCCTGACATTTCCTTGTTGAATACAACCTTCTGATTTTCTGTTCTAAGCAGATATTCTGGTAATTTCCACAAATACCTATAGTTTTGTCTATACAAATGCATGCCACCTCCCTGTAAGATATACAATCCTGAGTTCTTTTATTTAGCTGTCACATTTCCCCCCATATATGACTTCTGCCCAAAACTCTGATCCCACATAATTGGGTCCCTTTATCCTTTCTTTCTTTAATAATGGAAAATTCTTTGTATGTCTATAATAGAATTATTTCTCTTTCAGATGTCTTCTGTGTTAAGATTCTGTTTTTGGAATCCTGCTTTATAGAACCAATAGTTAAAAGGATGTGGGAAGTCTTATTTTGCCTTCTTTACAACGATAGCTGAGCTGTTGAAAGTACTGTAGTCCATAATGGTGTGTTTTTGTGCTCTAATAATCTTACATAACAGTCCACTTGTCTTGATGCATCACATTTTTAGAGACTATTCTTTATACTTTGAATTATATTATAAGTTTGACATTAGACTGTGGATGCCTTGATCTTTTTGTAGCATTTTTGAATTCCCAAACTCTGGAAAAGGTGTCTAAACTACCAGCATGCATACCTCTCAACTGTCCTGATTTTCACAGAATGTCCGGATTTTTGCTTTAGCTTTTAGACTGTTTCTCATAAAATTATGGCTTTCTGGCAAATCATTGAGGACTCTAGTCAGAAAATAATGGCAAACATTTGAGTTTCAGAGTTCATATACTTCACAAAATTCATGCTAATGCAAAACCTGTTATTCTATCGACTTTCTAATGTTGTAAGAGCAATAGTTAAAAAGTGTCCCTATTTTGGGGCCTTTGTCCCCCCCCATTATTATTCTTCTGTACCAAACCTTGTGAATATTGATTTGAATATATTAAGTAATCATATACCTGTAAATACCTAAGATGAATGACTTATCAATATTTGGAGTAGAAATCAGCAGAGCACAGATAGTTGAGGTTACTGTACTGGCATATATGAGTTTCAAGCTTTAGCTTTGGCAGTATTGGAATTGCATGTGAATTAATTCCTTTTTCTGGCCTTGATTCCTATATATGCCACAAAGATTACAGATTTGCACTATCTGTTCTGTATGCTTCATGTTGAGTCAGTGAAGGATATCTCTTACTTTCTGTACACTTCATCACTGCCATATCTAATTCATGTACCTTTAGAAATGTTTAACTTCATAGTTGAGATGGCATTAACATTTTATCGCCTATAAACAAAAGATTAAAATGTTAAAGGGTGACCATCCTGATATTGTAGCATCACATAACAGTTTCCTTTCTGTATCACACCTCATACCTGCTTTTATTTTCTGCAGTGTCACAGCTGTACCTATTCTTTGCATTGCAATTCATAGATCTTCTTCCGGCAGATCTTCCTTCCATTCATTTAGTAACTTCTATAAATGCAGGTTATCAGCAGTGGCCATTAACTTTCCTGGTTTATACTGCATTTGCACATTATACGTTTGAAGCATGGATAGCACTCTCTAGCATGATTACATCATAAGACTTTAGCAGCAATGCAGTAGTTAATAGCATCTTTAGCAGTGCAGAGTTGTTTCTCTGACCAGATTCAGATCAATCTTGCTCATATAGCTTTGTTAGATGCACAGTTGTATATTAAAAGTGTTGAATTAACTTTAACATGTATCGTATCCTTCCCAAAATCTCATTAATAAAAATTTTCATCAGTAGCTACTCCTGTTTACAATTGTATGCTTTTTGGCATAATCTGGCTACAATGTATGAGCAGTTAGTAAAGGACCCATATACTTCAAAGGTGTTACTTCTTTCAGATATGTGGCCTTGTTTTACCAGATCTTATCATCTTAGTGCTGTAAAACATTTTATTTGATCTATTATTTTCTTTCTATGTAATACCACAAACCAGAATGTCATCGACATCACAGCTTCCAGTCATTCAGATATGTTAGCAGGTAAGTGGAGAAATATCTCTGGAGCTGACAAAATCCCAAAAGGTAGCCTCAGAAATATGCATCTACCTGGGGTGTGTTTAATGTGTATCCAGCACTGAAATTAACTTTGCACTTACATAATGGCACCTACTTATTTTTATAGTCTGTAAAGGGTAATGTAAGCATTGAATATATTGGTTGAGATTCAGTGCCTCCATTTAACTCCTGACCTAATCTTTCTTAACAGTTACCTTACTGTTGACCCATTCAGAAGGCTGTCTGTCCAACTAACACACCATGTGAGACCATACACTTGACATCCTGCTGTGCCTTCAATTTAAAAGCATTAGGCACTTTGCATGGACCATGTATCACTGTCATATTTCTGGTGACAAACAAATATAATACTATGTATTCAAGCATTCAAGATCATCAGATACACCAGAATAACCCCTACTGCATCTGTTTTTCCTTCAGCATTCTACATTCTGTTACTGAGCGGCACAGTGGTGTAGTGGTTATTGTTGTCACCTCACAGCAAGAGGTTCTCCGGTTTGTTTCTCGGCTGGGGTGCCTTCTGTGTGGATCCTGCATGTCTTTCCTGTATTTGCATGGATTTCCTCCAGGTGCACTGGTTTCCTCCCACATTCCAAAGACATGCTGCAGGTTGAATGGACATTTTAAATTGGCCTTAAGTGTGAGTGCGCACGTGTGTGTGCCTTCTGATGTAGGTTGGGTCCCAGGTTGGCAGCTCGACACTGTAAAACTCTACTGCCACTTGTTCTGTGCACTAATGATCTGCTGTGGTGAACCCTAACGGGAGCAGCAGAAAGGAGAAGAAGATTCTGCATTTTGTTACTGCACTTGCAATTAAGCATTTAAAGTATACATCTTTAACCCACATTCTTTTCAATGATTTTCATTGAAATTTTATTTATTTTTATTTTATTTTTATTTTATTTTACATTTGTTGACCGGGCTAGTCTAGCTGGATATATGTCCATTTTCAGTAGAAGCCCGGGGAGATAAGCTCCAAACAATTCAAATAAAATTTGTATCTATAATATTTTGAAAATAATGAATTTTACATAAATTAGTTGCTTTATGACCAGAATTTGATCATTACTGCACAGGCTTTCTTTTAGCACCACTCAAACATTCAAGTAAGTTGTCTCCGTAAACATGCAAATTGCCTTCTAGCAGATTTCCCAGAGCTGCATCATCAAAGTCATTTGCATTTTTCAGTTAGTCGCATACTGTGTATTTTGACTGTGTACTATATTTTTATAACATTTCTGTCTGTCCTGTCTTTATTCTGTTAATTGTGCATATGGTGACACAAACATCTTTGGCCGATATGTTAGGCTGTTTCAACTGAGACTGCAGAGCTACAACTTGAAACAGTAGCTTATGTGGCTTATTTCTGTACACATAACCTAACCATATATGTCCCACTGGCTTTACCTTGTGTCCATCTACCTGCACACATACTGGTTGCAGTTTAAAGACAGCATTTTAATTACACTGATGTTGTGTTGCATTCTTTTCCGCTGCATAGTTTAAACATAACAGATTTGCCCTTTACTCATATTTTTTTTTCAGTCCAGAATCCCTGAATAGTGTTTTGCCATTCACAGGCACTTTGTCACATAGCCAAGTCTGTACCTTCTGCTTCTGTGTTTAGGTTGCACAGTATTCGTAAACTGCATTTCTACTATAATCATAGTATTTATGTTGTGACATCTCATTTGATTCTACAGTATTAATGTTTATTGGTGCTACTTACCTCTTATATTTAAAATACATTCCCAGCAAATGGTTCATGATCTGCACATTCTCTGAACTCAGTTTTTTAGTTTTGCATTGCTGCTACTGATATGGTACAACACATCTTGGATACTATAGAATCACTTGTATTTTCACTTGTATTTTAATTATTTTTACAGTTTCTACTATGCTTTGTTCAGACTTTTTCATTTATTACACACACACACACACACACACACACACACACACGCACACACAAACACACACACACACACACAGACACACACACACACACACACACACACACACACACACACACACACACACACACACACACACACACACTAATCAGTTGCATATTTCCCCTGCACATTTGAGAGTTTGCTCACAGAGTAAGCATCAATGTCTGTTAAGTCAAATCCTTATAACAGTCTGCTTCTTACATGCTCGCTGTCTGCGCAACAGACTATTCTTTCTCTGATTAAAGAGTCACATATTTTCCCACATTCATAATTGTGTGCCCTGTGCCTCAACTAAGTAACATACACATCAGTATTTTCTTTGGTTCCTTAGTTTATTGTGAAAAACAAATGTTTTGCATGAGGTACGTTCCTCCTTGGTTTACAGCATGTCTGGAATTTAGTTTTTATTACTGTCAGATTGTCTCTTTCCTTTACAGAAAATATATTAAATTCATTTACAGGACTTCCAATTCTCTAGCAGATTTATCTGCAGCTTCAAAATCGTTGGTGTTGATTGGATGGTCGCCATGTTAAGCAGAGCCTGAAAACACTTCCGCCCAACTCTTGATAAAATAAATAGTATAGTGTGGTTGGGGCAGAGCCTGGATGGTTATGTGTAAGCATCAACTTGTCAGAGCTCTGCAGGTCTTTATTTATTCCGGAAATAATTAACCTACAAAGAACATTTCTTCACTGATTATTTCATATATAATCTTAATTATGTTTGCAATTTGTGACTTTTCTTCAATATTTTCTTCCCAAACTATTTCAGAAACTTACAAAAACTTACAAGATTTTTTGTGCAGATGAGCAGCTCAAAATATGTCCATGCTGATTCTTCACTGAAGAAAGACTTGCAACAAAAATCTTCTATACTTCAGTTGTCTTTGAAAATGGATGGATTCAAGGAGAACATAGAACTTTGAGTGAAAGCAGTCTAAACCAAACAGACATTTTCAAGGAAATGATTCAACAACACCAAATTAAAATTACAAACATAGAAATGCCTTATTGGATGCAGTGAGTAAACTTGAAGAAAAGAGACAAACTGAATTTTTATTAAAACAGAACACCTGGCTACTAAATAAAATAAATGGTTTAGAGAACAGAGAAAGAATATGTAAGGTAAGACTTTTTGGACAACCAGGAAAGGTTTCCTTTTTATCTAACTGGATTCCTAAGTTCCTAAATCTGCAAGAAGGTCTTTCTTATGGCATCAAATGAGCTCATACAGCAATAGGTAAACCAATACCTACTAACTCATCTCCTACAAGATCTATAGTAATAAAGTTCCTCTCATTTATGCACAGAGAATTAATTCTACAAACAGCATGGAAAATGCACCTTTAAAATTTGGCCAGTATAGTATAAGATTTGATGATGACTATTCAGATAAAACGGGTCTATATTAAATAATTGAAAGATGAATTCACCAAACGGTATTTCCATTGAAAATACCATTCAGCAAATTCTGAATATTGCGATCGCAGTACAGTGAAGATCGGAAAATTTGCCCTTTCCTCACTGTAGTGCGATCTCAGAGTTGGTATATATAATTAGTGGGTGGTGGGGGTCACAGCCCCCACAAGATCAAATTCATTGAACGGTATTTTCAATGGAAATACTGTTCAGTGAATTCAGCTTTCGATTATTTAATATAGACCCCAGCTAAAACTATGCATTTGAGGAGAAATGCTGGTCACTAGTAAAATTACTTAAGCAAAATGACATCAAAACTAAAATAATGTTCCTCCCAAGATTAAAAATTCAACAATCAATGGCATAAGGACCTATGACTTCTCAGGGAGAACTTATGCCTGGCTTACAGAGCAACCTCCAACCCAAACCTAATGAATCTGCACATCCGTAAATCAAACGGAGCTAGAGCCACCCATTCCAGGGACCTAAATATGGCCTGTGGCTTGAATAGGACATGTTGGAGGGACAGATGTGTCTCCCAGCGACTGCTGTGTCTTTGGAATAGACTGCCAGTTCATGTGAAGCAGAGCACCTCTATGACACTGTTCAAAATATCTCTCAGTATAATTAGGACCTCTTATAAAGGTAGTGGATTGGGCACCATAAATTTTTACCAGGTATAGTGACCACAACCGTCCTGGACATGGACAGTCATTACTAAATATAATCCTGGGTATTGACTAGAGTATCATTGGTATTACATTGGGATGAAACATCTAGGCTTGAAATGACCTCTTGTTGGATAGAACAGTAACCTTCTATGATAACATCAAAGAAGCAACCTCATTTATAAAAAATAACAATGTGATATCTACTTCTTAAGACATGGATTGGACATCACTCACCCTTGAAGAGAGCCTCAGAAAAGACATCTTGAACTGATATGAAGTAAAAAGAACAAAAAACTGAACTAACCACAAATCCCACATCAAAAATTTCCAAGAACTCACAAACAAAATTTATAAAACATAACCAACTAACTGACATGTAACAATGATTACTTAAGCTGCAAAAAGACACTTGAAAAGTAACAGTCACATTTATCTATATACTACAAAAATGTATTCATTTTAATCTCATACTTTGGTAATATTCCTTAGATGTTACTATTGTAAATACTTTTTCTGATTAACATTAACAAGTTTCTTCTAATTGCATTATTAAATTATACTGCACATGTCAAATATTAGAATAAAGAATAAACCACTAACTCCCAACTTAAAGTAGTAGTTCTGTCATCAGAGTTTCATACTTTACTAAATTTGCAATCCTAGCTAAAGTAACCTAACATGTTGCGCTTTCACTTATATCCTCTGTCAAATCGTAAGTTATTAGAATTATTTGTCTTGCAGTTCTTCTTTCATATTTTTTGAGGGTTGAATGAAGAGAAAAGGAAAGGAAATAAGTGACATAGTAAAGATGAAACTTGTTATGAGAATATTCGATGGTTGAGTGGTTATACTGCATTTGGGAGCTCACTTAGATCACAATTTAAAATTGAGTGTCTCTTCAAGCTTTTCCTTCCCTTGCTTGGCACGATCCTTGGTAGTTGCTTTATATCTAACTTTTTCACTAGGCAGATGAGTACAGCATCTAGGGATAAATAGAGTTTTCACTCTTAGAATGCTAAAGTTCAAGTGTAGTCTTAGTTCCTTTACAAACTTTAGACAAGTTGTCTTGGCAATGGTTGGCTGTATTCTTGCAGGTCATCTTGATTCGCTTGGTTGTAGAGCCGCCTTGGTGATGGGTGGGACTGGTTGATTGGGATTGTGATGTAGAGTGATGTGGCTGAGTGACAGGACAATTTGCTGTAATACTGATTAGTTCTTGGATATAGCTCTAGTTTGTGATATAGGCTCTTTGATCCGTAAGTGCAAGCAAGCCGATTTCTTTTTTTTTTTTTTGTTCAGGGGTTACCAGACAGCACCTGCATAACAGAATATGCACTGATCACTACTAAATAATGATTGCATGCTTTTTAGATCTGCTTGAAATAGAAGTTGTAAAATATTATGTGGGTCACTACAGAATCAGAAAACTACAGGACATCCCCTTTTATTTTATTTAAATACAGGTCTTGGCATAGTAGTGGATGGAGATCTAAGGAGCTAGAAGGCTTGATTAATGCTTGTCAGTTTAATATTAAAATCTCACTAAGATATGGATTTTGTGTTAGGGTGACAACCTAGATGAAGTGGTGAAGGTGAAGAGATTTTAGACTGAGATTGCAGCACCTGCTCCAAAGCAATGTGGTCCTTAGGAAATCTTGATATACTCTGTGACGTGATTGTCTGGCTTTGTACAACTTAACATAATAAAGATGAAGCTTGCTCGTCTGTATATTTTTTCCGGGCTGTTAATTGACGGTAAAAATTTGTGCTCACTTTGTTCTGGTTGTCAGTCAGAGGGGGTGCAATTTCCTTATCAAAGCTGTGGAATGTTGCCAGATTTTGAATAAAGGATAATTTATTTACATTGAATGCTGATATGTCCCTCTTCAGTAAGGTGTTAAGTTAAAGAACGGTTGTGAGTGATCACATAACTTACTAAATAAATTTTAATTACTCCTTTTATCCCTTATAAGAGGTCATAATTATATTGAAAGATATTTATAGGTATATTGATCCAAAATAATCTATTTGTCTTCTGAAACAAGCTAAAATGAACTGAATTACTGTTTACAACTGTTTATAATTCAGACACAAAAGGCTAACGTATTCAAATGGCATTTAAAAAGTATATGGAACTGTATGGTCATAAGGCTTTAAATAGAAGGAAACCATATCATTCTTGTAGGGAATGAAAGGAATGTAAAGATAAAGGGAAAGAGATAACAAGAACGTATCCCCAGTAAAGTTATCTTTGTTGTTGTTGTAGGAAGAAGAATGGTAATATGATCTTTCCGTATTTAAAACGAGAACATCAAATATTTTATTTTGGAACTATGTGCTATTAATATTTCCAAGAACAAAGACATCCTTTCCATGTATGGTACAGAAGACTATTACATAAATTATCTGTGTAATAAACCGAAGGATTATATGCCATCCTAGACCGAGCCAAAAACATTAATAACAAAACAATAAACATTATGAATTTTAGAAGCGGCTCTGATAACCGAAGATTCTACTTTGTGTTTCTTATGTAGTTAACATCTATGAATTACATCGTCAACCATCACAGATAACCACTTCTTGGAATGTGGCACTGGCGTGATCTATATTAATTATCTATATTAATTTATAAAGCGCTTAACATACTTGTGGAAGGGTGGGGGAAGAAAAGGAAGAAGAAGAGAGAAAGGAATGTAGAAAATAAAGGAAGAAAAGGGAGAAGAAGAAGGGGGAGACAGAAGACTAAAGATAAAGAAGAAAAAGAAAAAGAAGTATTAACTTAAACTTTCTAACCACATAATATAAATGGAGTAACCCAGTACCAAGATATTAAAGTCCCATTGAATAATAGCTATAGCATGCATTAGCAAAACCAATTATAACTCTGTTCAGAAAATTCTAAATAATTATATCTGTTGTACTTTTACAAAATGAATCTTCTGGATTTGTCATGCATTTCTCTCAAGTTCAGTACACATATATCTATAAGACTATTTGCTAATTCTGTAAGAGTTAATATCTAGCAATATATTTTAAAGTCAGGTTCTATGTTAATTATTTTCCTTATGAATTTTGTAGTTTCTCTTTAATAAAATTGTACTTGTTGCATTCATAACTGACTTAAACTCAATAATGAATGCAGATGGAAAGTAAAGCAAGGAGAAATAAGTCCCCAAAATTGTGTCTAATCACGGCAGAGCTCTAATATCCTCCTGTGTCAACTTAACTTTTAAGCTTTAGGACAGTTAGTGTGTAAAGGGGGTCTATATTGCATTGTTAAAAGCTGACAATATCGAATCTGATATTGTCAACATGACAATAGAGAACATTCAGAACATCAAATGTGTAAATGGAAATGTAGTGCAGTCTCAGAGTTGGTATATTTAAGTAACGGGGGTGTGCAGGGGGGGTGCTTGCCCCCTGCCTACACCCTTTAGTTTTTCTTTTTTTGTTTTCAATTATTTTTTAGGAACATTTGATGTTTTCATAGTTCAATCATTAAAGGTCGACCTTTAGTGATTCAAACTATGAAACCTTTGATGTTCTAATATAGACCCTGTGAAGGTAGTCTAGTGAAATGTATTTACTAATAGACCAGGAATTTCAATAATTTTATGTATATAATCAGAATTGTCTTAAATATCAGTTTAATTGCAATCATGTTATCATGCCTGAAACTATATCTTCGTCTCTTCAAATAATCAGGAGAAGTAATATATCTTACTATCTAGCTATATATTCTTATAGGATAATTTGTTTTCTAAATGCCACCTCACTCATCCATGGAATTAACATTACGATCTTGAGATTTTAATGGACTAAATAACACAAGGAAAAGAACAACCCTTCTGCAATATTTAAATACCAATAAGGTACAATCTATATTTTTACAAAAAAATGTTAAACTCTCAGGTAAAGATAATTGGAATCCAAATAAATATATAATATTAGCTCAATCTACATTTAAAAGCATTAGAAGAGAATTTATGGCACTTTGGAAGAATAATATGCTATTACCCCAGTCAGTTTTTTATTTATTTATTTTAACATTTGTTTACTGGGAAAATCCAACTTGGAACAAGCCAATTTTCAGTGGTGGCCCAGAAAGAAACACTTCAGATGCATGTCTTTGTAAATGTAAATATGAATATCAGGATGGTCTAATTTCCCTTATAATCATAAAATACATTAATGGACCATGGACTGTAGAAATCTCTATTGTTTTTCTGGAGTTGGCAAAAACCTAGCTATAAAACACTTAGATCTAATCTTTAATAACACCAAAGTTGCTTAATATTAGGAGGTAATTTTAATTGTTTATTAAATGACTCAGATTCAAATACAAAATGAAAATTAAGACTTTTGCTGCCAAGGCACTTAAAAATTGGATAGAGACTTTTAATTTAAAAGGTACATTCAGCTTAAGAGACAACAAATCTTTAGATTTTACTTACTAATTTAATTGTGGAACTCAAACATGAAATGATAGAATATTAACCTCATATAACTTAGTTTCCAAAATATTAGGATTTAACATTGTTCCCTGTCCATTCCAGACCATAATGTTCTTATTCTAAAATTTGAAAATGATTTAAAGAAATATAATTTATGGCTAGAACTTAGAAGTTAAAAGATTCAAACCTTTGATCCTCTCTAAAGTAGATTTTTTTAAAATACAAATAACGCAAATGAAGCCAACATAATTATGGTTTGAGAATCATACAACTGCAGTGGTGGTGCTGCGGTAGTGTTGTCGCCTCACAGCAAGACGTCCCGTTCGATTCTCAGCTAGAGCGTCTTCTGTGAGGAGACATGCGTGAATGGGCATACCTTCGTTGAAGGTTGTGCATCAAGGCTGGCAACTCAGCACATAAAAATCCACTGCCAATCATTAGTGGACCGGAGTTCCACTGTGGCGACCCCTAACCAGGAAAAGCCGAAAGACAACACACACACACATTCCCTAAAATCATACATCTTTGTAAATCCTTGATCTGGTACAAGCAAAAACTAAAAAAATGGGAGCTGGAATTAGTAAATACCCAGATATAACTCAAAAGAGCTAAAGCTAAGTATAAACATGATGATATATTGATAACTACAGTAGTAGAAGTGTTAAATAAAAATAGTTTGATATCTTGTTGCATAAGACAGGTTTAGTGCTGGAAAAGTTAAAAATTGCCTATTATACAATGACTGGCCATTAGCATTCAAAAAGTAGCACTCTGGTTGGTCAGCCCAACCAGTGTGCCCATTGTAAATCCAAGCATATGCCAATGGAAAAAGCTCCGGTTGCCCAGACTTTCTCACATTGGTATATACTATAACTTCTAAATTTTTTTTAAACAAAAATAAATTAATTAAATTAGAAATCCAGACATACAAGAGAGACAGGATAGAGAAAATACTAGGAAAATCATGTATGTTATTCAAAACTAAAGAAACATATCTGATTTTCCTTGTATTTCCTCCATTCTGTCTCTCTTCTACACCTAAAGTGTCCAAAACCTTTTTTTTAAAAAAAAAAAAAAAAAAAAAAAAGGAGCAATGGAGACCTTCCTTTCTCCATCACTTCCTTTCCAAAGCACTGATGTACTGAGTAAGTGTGGGAACACAAGTCCCATATGCATGCGCAGTACATCAAAAAAGCAACATGATATGCAGCAGAAGGGGCACAACACCTTAGCGCCATTATACAAAGACATTATTTAAGAAAAGTAAGTCATTTTTTTCTTAAATAATGTCATTGTATAATAGCAATAACCAACTCCATAGTGTGGTATATTGAAGATTTAAACACCAGTGGCCAGCATAGAGCGCACCAAGCACTTAAAAAAATAATTATCACATAAATACTTTATTCAGACCGGTTTTGCCTAACCAGCCTTCTTCAGTGAACAGGCATTACACAAAAATTACATGATGTAACAATATATACACTCCCCCAACCAATGATAGACATGGTCCAACCCAAAAATTACAAGTACATTGAATATAAATGAGACAATCATTGTAAGTCAGAAGTATATATCTATAATACATATAAATGTAAAAATAAAATATATATAAATCATTTTATATATATATATATATATATATATATATAAATCATTTTATATATATATATATATATATATATATATATATATATATATATATATATATATATATATATATATATATATATATATATATATATATATATATATATATATATATATATATATATATATATATATATATGTAGATAAACATACTCCATGTATTTACAAAATATAATAAATATGTATATAGAATATATAAAAATATATAAAACATAAATACAATGATCTGTGGAACACTAACGTCATCAGAAATGTACTAGATACCCATTGGAATATACTTATGGCCAATGACCAACTTAGAGAATGCTTGGGCCCCAGATGCCAATTCTCTTACAGACGTGGGAGAACTTTAGGTGCACACTTCTCGCACTTTAAGCACAAAGAGAGTGGGGGAGCAGTGTACAAACAACTGACCATGTCGGGGGATCAGTTATTGGGAATGTTCCCTTGTGGACATTGTGGGTCATGCCAATTTGTGAGTAAACTAAAACAATTCACTAGTGCCAACACCAGTAGGGTGTATGATCTTAGGGTTTTTGGTAATTGTGCCAGTAGTTGGATAGTATATTTGGCCACATGTAAGTGTTCCGCCTTTTATGTTGGCCAAACTTCTCACTCATTGAGAATAAGGATGTCAGAACATAGAAGTGATGTCCGAAACAAAAGGGAGACGAATGCCCTATATAGACACACTATCAAACATCCTAATGCTGAATTTAGATTTACGGTAATAGATAGAATTATTGGTGATAGGAGTAACCAGCAAGGTTGGCACACTATTCTAAATCATAAAGAAAAGTATTGGATTATTAATTTAGGAGCATTATTTTCTCCAGGACTCAATGACCATTTATGAAAGATACCACAGATAATTGTATTTTTGTTTTATATATTTTTATATATTCTATATACATATTTATTATATTTTGTAAATACATGGAGTATGTTTATCTACACACACACACACACACATATATATATATATATATATATATATATATATATATATATATATAAAATGATTTATATATATTTTGTTATTTTTTACATTTATATGTATTATAGATATATACTTCTGACTTACAATGATTGTCTCATTTATATTCAATGTACTTGTAATTTTTGGGTTGGACCATGTCTGTCATTGGTTGGGGGAGTGTATATATTGTTACATCATGTAATTTTTGTGTAATGCTTGTTCACTGAAGAAGGCTGGTTAGCCAAAACTGGTCTGAATAAAGTATTCATGTGATAATTATTATTTTTTAAGTGCTTGGTGCACTCTATGCTGGCCACTGGTGTTTGCATTGTAAGTGGTTTGGCCATGCATTTTCCATAAGTGCAGAGCATTGAGTTGCTTCATATTGAAGATTTAGACATGGTTGGCTTTATTTAATCACTCAGGCTTTGCCCTTGTGATTAAACCACAAAAAATGGGTAAATCTTCAATATACCACATGGATGTCATTGGTTATTGCTATAATATGCCATGCATAATCTTTCCAAAAGCATTAAAATTCAATCTAAATCCACCAATATTCTGGAAATAAAAAATAGCAAAAAAATGTATACAGATATCAGCATCACTATTATCTATCTTTAAACCAATAATTAAAATACACTGATTCTGACACAAGCTTAAACTTGGACCACTTGCTTGTGAACAAGATTTTGCCTGAACGAAATGAAAATCTACTTAAGCAAATCATTTTAATTATGTCTAGAATGATATTAAACAACTTAACATAGCAAAGCACATAGTAGGTTCATAGATTCATAGATAGGTACTAGGCTATCTGCCCAAAGGCATTTATAAGCATAGCCAGAATGTGTTTCTTTTGCCGCCCTCTTAGATTAGTTCCCTGTGCCTCTGTCCAGCAGAGCCACTGAAGTGATCCCGGGGTAAACTTTCTGTTTCCCATCCACTTGTCAAGGTTTCTCTTGAAGAGTGTTAGCGAGGAGCTCTGCCTAATGTAGATTGGAATCTTGTTCCAAAGCATGGGAAGTCTCTGTGACAAGAATCTATCCCTCCAGCACGTCCAATTTATTGTTGTGGTGAGATTTAGATCCCTAGAGCATGTGGCTCGAGAGGATAAGCTTTTCTTTAGGTGGAGCATGTCCATCAGTTCTCGGTTGGATGTGGCCTTGTATGTCAGGCAGAAATCACCTCTGAGTAGGTGGTATGCAACCGAGTACAGCTGGAGTTTCTTCAGTCGAGCTGCATAGGGCATCTGTTTGAGGCCAGTGGTCCTCTTGGTGAGGTACTACTGTGGTCTTTCCAGCTGTTGCAGGTGTCTTGTAAGATACATCCCAAATGGGGCATTGTACTCTATGATGGGTCTGATGCGCGATGAGTAGAGAGGCACAATGACCTCTTTTGATCTGGATGCGAACCCTTTTGTGATAAGGTGTGCCATGTAGAAGGATTTTCTAACCACTTTTGCAATGTGATTATCAAAGGAGAGTTTACTATCTACTTGGGTCCCCAGATCTCTTATTACGTCTTCTGTATTTAGGGGGCTACCACCAATGTGGTAGTTTGTGGGTACTTCGTTTTTTCCAAAGGGGATGACTATGCACTTTTTGGCATTTAGCTTGAGGCCATGATTTTGACACCAGGTATCCATCTCAGTGAGACCCTTTTGGAGGATGTCTGTGTCAGCTGGAGAGTCAATTATAGCCCCTAGTTTGCAGTCATCTGCAAATTTGGTCAGCCATAGTCCTCCTGTGCTTGCCTGTACCTCTGAGAAGTGTATGCCGAACAGACGGGGTCCTAGGACTGAGAACTAGGGAACACCACTTGTGACCGGTTTAGAGTCGGACCTAGCTCCTGCAACTCTCACCATGTATGTTCTGTCTGTAAGCCAGTTGGCAACCCATTTTGTGACATAGGGGTTTATGTTCAGGCTGGTGAGCTTATTTATAATACCAGAAGGGGAATGGTGTCGAAAGCCTTTGCGAGGTCTACGTAGGATGTGTGTACCACCTTTCCCTTGTCTATAGCCTTGGTAACTGTCTCAAATAAGTCCACCAGGTTTAGGAGGCATGATCTGCCCTTAACAAAGCTGAACTGGGTAGGGTCCAGTGTTTGGAGGTTCCCAATGTCTCTTTTAATGAATTCCATGATGATGCACTCCATAGCCTTGCAGACCAAGCTAGTCAGGCTTATAGGGCAATAGTTCCTGGGATCCGTTATGGCTCCACCTTTGTGGAGTGGAATAATCATTGCTGTGTGCCACTCTATGGGTATGTAGCCTGTGGAGAGGCTGAGTTTGAACATTGTGTTTAGGTGAGGGGTTAGTTCGTCTTTGAGCTCATGTAGGACGCAGCCTGGGTCACCGTCCGGTTCCATTGATGCTGTGTTTTTGGCTTTGGAGAGGGCTGTTTTAACCTGAGTGTCTATGATTTCAGGGACTTTACATTCTTCTGCTATGGTTATGGGCCCTTTTGGGGGTGAGAGGGGGGTGAAGTTTGTGCTGGACCTGTCTGCCAGGATGTTGGCAACATTGGTCGGTTCAGTGTATTTTGTGCCATTCTGCACTAACACCGAGCAGATCTGAGCATTGCCACTTAGATTCTTGACATAGCTAAAAAATGCCTTGTGGTTATCTTTGAAGTCCTTGGCAATTTTTCTTTCGAAGCTCATCTTGGATGATTTTATGAGGGATCATAGTTTCTTGCTGATACTGATCATGGATGCCTTTCCTTCATGGGATTTAATTCTTTTCTCTACTAGTTTCCTCCTTCTGTTGTATAGCTTGTTTATGGCAGGAGTCCACCAGACTGGTTTCCTATTCTTGGAGGAGTGAGTCTTGGTTTTGCTTGGGATAGCACAATCCATGCATTCTTGTAGGTGCCCATAAAATGCATTAGTAAAGGATTTTGCAGCTTGGACAGCGTTATTCTTTAGCATGGGGGATTTGAAACTTTCCACCTCAGTCTTAAGTAATGTGAAGTTTGCTTTTGAAAAGTTTTTCATGGTGATTTCCTTGTCTGGGTGTGGGGGCAGAATGTGGATATCCAAAGTGATTTGTTTATGGTCAGATCTAACCAGAGAGGGGTTGATCTCTGGTGTGGAACACCGGTCGCCCATGTTGGTGATGACCAGGTCCAATATGTTGTCACCTCTGGTGGGAGTGCTGACCAGTTGAACCAGGGCGTTTGAGTTTATAAATTCTAGGAAATGTTGGGCAAGGGAGTTAGTACTTGAGTAGTTTTCCCAGTTAATGTTTGGGTAATTGAAATCACCCAATATTAGGGTGTTTTCTAGGACCTTTATGTTGCCCAGTGTTTCTGGAAACACAGAATGGGAGTCCTGGGACATGGTGGGTGATCTGTAGCAAGCTACAATTTGAATTGCAGTTTTGCCTGTTGTTAGTTGCACGTGGATGATCTCTGAAGCATCGTGCTGTGCCACTAACCTGGAGGTGTGGGTATACTTGATGAATATGGATACGCCCCCACCTTTTGTATTTCGGTTCTCTGGCCGAAATGTATGGTATGAGTTGTAGCCTGGTAGTGCTGGGGTGTTCTAGGGAGCCTTAAACCAGGTTTCTGTTACTCCACATATATTGATTTTCTCCATACTGAGGAGTGCCTCGAGTGCGTGCATTTTGAGGTTTAGACTTCTGGCACTGAGTAGCATTACCCTCAGTTTTTTGTTACTTGTGCTATTTATGATGGTGGGTTTGTCTTTTGAGCCTTGCCTAAAAAAGGCACTATGGGAGTGGCAAGAGCCTTGGCCAGTATTTGAAAGCCTAAGGGTGACAGGTGCAAGCTGTCTCTAGCGAAGCAGTGTGGCTTGTCAAGCATGTCATCCCAGGTGGACAGACACTGGATCCCCTTTGAATGACACCAGAAACTTAGCCAATTGTTGAAATCAAGAATTTTTTTCTTTATACTGTGGTATCATTCTTGGAGAGGGCAGGATGCTACTCAGGGTCAGGGACATACCAGCCTGGGCTACTTGATCAGAAAGCTCTTCCATGTCTCTTTTTATGTAGTCCATGGAGGTACGGCTCAGGTCATTCACACCAACATGGACAATGACAGAGTCATATTTGTACTTGTTCTGGAGTGACCTGAGTGCTTGTATTATGTGGTGGATCCTGGCACCTGACAGGCAGCTAACAATGACCTTCTCCTTATTCAGCCTAGTGAGTGGGACGTCAGTGTGCCTGACTATAGAGTTACCTATTACTAGTATGTTGGGTATGTTATTTTGCCTTAAGGGCTGTGATTGCATGGCACACTGGTTTTGTGAAGTATATGTTTCATGGTTTGTGTTGAGAGGTGGAGGTTGCTTGGATGTTTGCTTTGGAGGTCTCTGTTGCTTTTGCAGATTTTTATTTAGAGCCTCCGAGTATGTTTCCATGTATTTATGTGTGTTTTTTGCCGGTGCTGGTTTAATGGGTCTATGTGAGACTGGTGGTGTGATGCAAGTATTTCCCTTCTCTTCTAGACTGTCTGATCCAGTCTTGGGTTGAGAGAGCTTTGCCTCCAGTTTGGCTGTATAATTGCATCTCTCGCATGTATTAGTGTCTGGTGGTAGGAGGAGAGGGTTGTCTGTGTACATGAGGCAAGTTGTAACATTGCCTTCAAAATGCCCAGATTCACCAGTTGGACTGGAGAGTACACCTGAAATTGCCCTTTGAACATGCCTGGATAGGTACAATGAACTGTTTTACTGGATGGCTGGTAAAGTCGAATAGAGAGCCTTGTCCTTCTGTACAGTACAGGAGGGTCTAGTGCTAGGGTTTATAAGTGCTTGCTATGAGTTTTGAACAAGTGCCGGGCTGAGAAATGAATTGCTTGAGTGCTTAAGTTGAACGTTTGTCTAGCTCCAAGGGAAAAATTGAAGAGGAGACTTTGTGGAGCTGGGAATAGTTATACCCTAGCTAACCAGCACTGCCCGGAACGCAAAACCGGGCAAATGCGGTATTTATAACAGGGAAATGAAAGAGATAGAAATTAGCCCAAAATGGCCAATAAACTACTACTTTCTGGGCTGAAACCACTCCTCCAGGGACAGATAGGCTGCTCAAAGCTCCCCTCACTCACAGGTGAACAGAGAAACTTCCTTCTAGCCAAGTAAGTTATGGGCAAACACAGAGATTTGTAATACAGCCCTGAATTCAGCACTAACCTGAAAACTGGACTGTACTAGCTTAGAAAGGTGGGAAACAAGTATTTTTTTTTGTTCTTTTTTTTCGTTTTTTTCCGAAAAAAAGCAGATACAATAAAAAAATCACTTTAAATGCACAGAAAAGGATACTTATTGTTATATCACAGATCAGAGTTGTAGTCAATGCTCATAGTAATAATGTAGGAAGAAACACAAATACAGTAAAAGCAGATGAATAAAGTGCAATTTGTATATATATATATATATATATATATATATATATATATATATATATATATATATATATATATATATATATATATATATATATATATATAAAAAACAATATAAAACTAACAAACTAATTTAAACAAGTTACCCAATTAACCTGTTCCAGCAGTCTTCAATCAGACATGTTCTAACTGCACACTCCTGCTACTAGAGTGCAGGGGACCCTTCTCCAAAAAAAGATGGTCTGGATCAGTGCTCAAGTTATACAAACAAAGCTAGATTCAGCAGGCCTGAATCTGGTCTATGCTACAGCAACAAGGCGCACCAATTTCAGAAACAGTTCAAATAAGCAGGCACAATAAGTCTGTGACCAGAAATTCCCAGCTCAGAAGGGCAGAATCCAGCCTCTCCTCCCACAAGAGTGCAGACCACATACCCTCTTAATGTAGAATAACTGGCCTGAAGCCCAAGTGCTTAAGCCAGAACTAATACACTTTTAGAATAGCAGACACTGGGCCTTCAATCAGCAATTCCCAGCTTAGAAGGATGTAAAATACCTGTCCTGCCACAACAGTGCAGACCACAAACCTTCTTAATGTAAAATAACCTGTATGAAGCCCAAGTGCTTAAACCAAAAGACTTAGAATAACAGTTACAATTTAATCAGGCAACTACCAAGCAGTAATAAATGAAGCTGAATAAATAAAATTGAGTACTTTTAAGAAAAGCAAAATAAAGTAGGAGGAAACAGAAATACAGTAAAAGCAGATGAATAAAGTGCAATTTTTTAAGTGCATGGAGAGAGGAAAGAAGAACTTACGTGGGTTGGCCTTCTCAAATCTTCTCTCTGTATTAAGTAGAGTGAACACTAGACTCAGAATATGATCTCACTGTACTCGGTTAAGTGAGCGAATGAGATGGACCCAGGAGGAGTGTTCTAATACAGACTTACAGAAGGGGCGGGCAATTCCAGAGCCACCAACACTAACACCAACACAAGAACAGGGAGGGTGGGTGGAGAACTAACTGCAGAGAGACACTCAGCACACTATTCAATGAAGCACACAATTAGAAAACAGTAAAAATGAAATACAGTACTTTTAAAACTGCAAGTTTGTACTTAACAGAAGACTAAAATACACTACTGCAAGTTTCACTTAACTTCAGCTTCTAATGCAGATGATTGTAGCCAAGCAAGTCTCTCAGAAGTTGAGCATAAAATAATTTCTCAAACTTTGTGGCTGGCACTTAAAGTACAGAGAAGCCCTCTAGGCTATTAAATATCAGATAACAAAGAAGTGAGAAGACCATCACCCCCTCTTATAGCAGAGAGACACACAGCACACTATTCAGTGAAACACAATTAGGAAACAGTAAAAATGAAATACAGTACTTTTAAAACTGCAAGTTTGTACTTAACAGAAGACTAAAATACACTACTGCAAGTTTCACTTAACTTCAGCTTCTAATGTAGATGATTGTAGCCAAGCAAGTCTCTCAGAAGTTGAGCATAAAATAGTAATTATGGAATAATATCCAAAATATACAGGCTTTCTCAGTCTAAATATTATTTCTTTCTTTCATAAGACTGCAATCTAAATTAAAAATAATGAAACAATCCTTCCTTCATGGAATTATGGCTTAATTACTCCTATACCTAAAGAGAATAAGAATATCCAATGTTGTTATTCTTATAAACCTATTTCCCTCTTTAAAAATGATTATAAAATCTGTATGCCCATTTCACTGGTAGATTATAAAAATCCTTATCCTAAATAATTAAAACTGACAAAACGGGCTTCATTCATCATAGACAATAAACATGTGATAATATTAAAAGAATATTAGCATGTACATACATCTTAAATAATAGGAAAGAACAAGACCTTGTTCATCAGTTTGAACACTGAAAAAGCCTTTGATTCCATAAATTGAAATTGCTTATTTAGAATGTTAGCTTTATTTGATTGTCCTCCACAATTTATTTCTCTCATAATAAAGATTTACAAAATAATAAAATCTGTGTTAAGCTAGGACCTTTTACTTCTGAGTTTATTCCCCTGATCAGAGGAACTAAACAGGACTGCCCTTTAGCTTCTATTTCATTTGCTCTAGATATTGGAATTTTGACAATCACAATTTGATCCAATCCTAAAATAAAGGATATAGAAATCTATAAGAATTATAATTCGAAGGTTATTTCCTAATGACATAATATTAACTCAGTCAGCTTCACAATAAGCACTAAACAAAGTAGATCCCCTCTTCATACAGTTCAAGAATTACTCAGGCCTGTATTTAAATAATGCAAAATCAAAATACCTGTTTATGAATAAAAGAAGGAAACTACAAAGGAATAATAACACTATCTATGCAAAGGTGTCTTTAAAACCTTTTTTAAGGATGAGGAGACTCAAAGTCCAATAAAGTTTTTGCTTGATGATTTTTTATTATTATTAGTTAGAATTGTAAGAATAGGGTTGTTGTTTTTGATTTTAGCATGTTTTTAATTAATTATGTATGTATATATATATAAAAATTTTATTGATTGAGTTGGTTGCTAAGGACAGAGCTTGTTGTCAAGAAGCTTAATTGAGTGTTTTTTCCCGCCCTTATTAGTATTTAAGACTCATTGATTTTGTACACTCTGGTACCTGTGTGCAATAAAGAAAACGGATTTTTATCTTGGACATCTATTTCTTGGATTAGCTGTGTTGACTGGAGGTTGATGAGACATATATATGACACTTTATTCTACTACCTTTTTGAGTTGTGTTTTTTTATTATATCTTTTGCTGCTTGGATTGGGCGTTCACCTTGTTCCATACCTCCCTATACTACAATAATAACACTATCTGTCAATGAGTCTCAATCCATAACATCCTTCGGTATCACTATAATGAAAGCATTAGAAGAAACAAGAATTATAATTTCTATGAATTTCTTTAGAAACTATCATAAGTTTATTCATAAATGGAATAAAATGATAATATCCTTTGAGGACAGATTACAAATAATAAAACAGGTTCTCTTTCCAAAAATTATATATATATATACATATATATATATATATATATATATATATATATATATATATATATATATATATATACATATATATATATATATATATATATATATATATATATATATATGTGTGTGTGTGTGTAGTCCAGGCTGTAGCTGTCCATCCATATAAGCCACAAGCAAGGGAAACTAACAAAAAGTTCTTAAAATTCCTTTTTTTCCTGAAGAAATTTAAGATAGCCTTCGATACTGCATCAAATCTTGGAATTCAGGAGGTATACATTTCCCAGATTTATATACATATATCAAAACAGTAACCTTAAAATTTGAATATATCCCAGTTATAATTTAAACTGGAAAAGGTTACATTTCACATTTAGTGTTAAAAATGAAAACTGATAATAACAAGCAGCATCAGCATAAGTGCCTCCTATTGGTATTATTTATGCAACTACATTCAATTTAGCATTTCTTCTCCCACACAATCTTATTATATAAATTGCATTCTGAAAACATTTAGAAATACAGTTTTGAGTAACATAGATCTAAATCTGTGGTCTGAGATAACCATTCCTTTGAGAATAACAAAAGACTTTTTAGAGAAAAAAATGCTTACTGAAAATTGATAATTGGGAATCTAAAATTTTGTTTGTTGGCAACATTGCTTAAATGACATAAAAATTAAAAAGATACAGTATATAATTTCTGAATACAACTTTGATCCACATTATTGGCAACATCTACAAAATATAAGAACATATGCAGAAGATAAATGTCTCATCCTTACACATTCTCATTGCAAAGAAAGAACAAAATTAATTCGACAACTTTATGAAATCATACATAATAATCACAAAATAGAGAACATGATCTCTAAGCTGTATAAAAGTCTTATCTTATATAATAGCAAATTAAATGATAGATTTGGGAATCATACCATATTATGGTTCAGGAATCCTTAAATAAAGAAAATAAATCTCAATTTTTAAAATCTATAAGAAACTCTTCTTGGGCCGGCTATTGGCATTTCTTCACTTAGAAGTATGTGTATAGGGCTTTCTTAACTCCAAACAGAATAGCAAAACTTAATAAGAACAAGAATGTAAAATGGTGGAGATGTTAATAGCTCTGTAACGTGGACTGGGAACAAATACTTTGACTCTCCTTCTATACAACTTTTCTGGAATAATATAACAGATTTTTTTGAAAGCCTTATGGTTTGATTCTTTCTCTCTAGCAAAGGTACTTGTTCTGTTCAATACAGTAGACAATAATAAAATGAATAATGAAAGTTATTACTTAAATTATGGACAATTCTAGTGATGGCAAGAAAGAACATAACAAAGAAATGAAAAAAAGACCATCGCAATTTGAAGAACTCTTATCTTCACTACAGGAAACAGCCAGAAAAGAGATTAGAATTAAGGAAAGCAAGATATATACCAACCTCTTACTAAGAATCTATGGACAAAAGTGTTATCATTATTTTATTTATACCATCATAACATCACCTTTAGCAACTGAAATGTTATAGAAATTGTCTAGCAATAACTTGTTCACATAGTTTTCTTTGTAATAGTAACTTATACTGCTAGAATCTTCCAGACAAGCATATAATAACTTTTTTCATGCATACTGTAAATATTGTAAATAGTTCTTAAGTCAATATCTGATTATTTCTTTTTTTTTCTTTTCTTTAGAATTTTATTCTTATACAACAATTATATATGTAGCATTTCTGTAAAGTATAATAAAAAGATTGGACAAAAAAAGAAAAATAGTAAGTGTACTATGTCAGTAAAGTGGGTATTTTTGAGTAAATTGCAAGCAATAGACTTCTCTAAGCAGCTGTTATTTTTTCCTTTGATAAGATATGAAAATGGAACTCATAAGTTAGGTGGCCAGGTCTTTTTCAGTCATTCTGTTCTTGCACAAATAATGAAAAAATCTAGTACACTAGAGCAGAACAATACGCAGATAGGTATGTGGCTTCTTTGTGACTGACAGGAAAAAATGAAATAAATTTTTTTTTTTTCATTATGTCAGGATGTTCAATGAGAGAGACCTTTTTTAGTTAATGTGTCAGGCTAAGGAGGTGCAGGTGCCAGAAGAAACACAAGACACAAGGAACTACTTCTTCATTGAGCCTTTACTCACAAATGCTGAACCCCTCCCAGTCATGTGACTTATAAGCTCAGACTGCATGCATATTTAAAGGTGTACTACATCATGTACTAAGTAAATGACATTTCAAGGAAATGGGTCTATATTAGATCACCAAACGCTTAGGTTAGCGAACGGTGATAAACTGTCCCCATGTAAGCGAAAGCTTACAAAACAAAAAAAAAAAAAGAAAAGAAAACACTTTAATACATGATACTAAGTGGGGATCTTCGCTCCCCACACCCCCCGATGTGGGGGGCAGTGCCCCCCACACCTCCCCTACTTAAATATACCAACTCTGAGACCGCACTACAGTGCTGAAAATGACAAACTACCGAAGCGGCCAAGCAAATTCTTTCCCAGGGAAAGAATTTGCTTACATGCTGCTTCAATATTTTGCCTTTTCGGCATTTACATCTCGACCAAGTCACATTCACTAACCTGCATCTTCGGTCAGCTGATAGGAATCCAAGGAAACTATGGCAGTAGAAAGCAATGGTACCTACTGTGGGCATAAAAATGCTGATATATATATATATATATATATATATATATATATATATATATATATATATATATATATATATATATATATATATATTATAATAAATATATAGATAGATAATGTATGTATTTAACAGAAAGCTTTTAGTTTAAAAAAATGTTCTATAATATCGTCATGCCTATTAGAGCTTCATGCCAGCCACAGTATCTTCCAGCAGAAGTGCAGCTGATAAATAGATTGAGAGCCATTACCTGGATCCCTTTATTAGGCAGTGATCTCATGGGATCAGTTTGACAACCACTTGTGATTGTCCTGGATCACCACCTTCCTCACCTGCCTCAATTGATAATGCTCCCAGATAAACCATTGGAGCTCATTGTGGAGATCGCTTCAAATAAGCTCCTTGGGTGCATTACTGATGCTCAATTAAATTAGTCTTTCAGGTAAAGGATGCAAACTCTAAGACCACCATATAGAACTTGCAAACTTTACAAGACTAAAACTTTCTTAGCAGATAAAACCAAGTTAACAACTTCAATCTCCTGATTGTTTCATTGAGCAATGTACTCTTAATACCTCTTCATATATTTACATACATGTATACATACATAGATATGCAAACACACGCATGATTATATAATGCCTTCTCAAGCTTCTTCCCATCAGCTCACATAGTACTGTGAAATGTTCATCAAAATCAGACACAACAGCATACACTTCTACACACTAACATGAATTCTGAGGAGGGGAACAAGTCCTATCTTTCTCATTCTTGGAAAAGATGAGCAGTGATCACTGAATAAAGTTCTCAATGAAAAGTTCTTGATGAATATTAACTTAACAAATGGCAATGCAATAAAAAGAATGGTACCCACACATATAGAAACATGTCTGTCAAGTAAAATTACCCACACACACACACACACACACACACACACACACACACACATACACACACTGGGGCATAAAATGTATCAACATGGGGTTAGGTCGACCCAGCTTCTTAACGTGAGTCAAAGCAATGAACCTATGTAGCTAATATTATTAATTTATTTTTTCTAGCACCTGCTGTTATTCATGTTTTATGTTATGACTTTATGCCATATCCATAAATTTTATTGTCCTAACTTGCCCGTCTTCCTTATTACAGTTTTTTACAAATCTTTGTTCTTACATATTGCTACACAAACTACCTGCCCTTTCTGTTGGCTACATTTGTAATGCTGTCAAGGACTACATCGCTAATCCACGACTGCAATGAAATAGAGACTTCTTGGCTGAACTTTCCAATTAACAAAAATTAATAATTTGATCAATCATTAAGTTTTATTAACAATTTTTTAATTTTGAACTGAAGAAGTTCATATAAAAACACTAATAAAAACACATACCAAACCCAAAACAAAAATAACAAAGTATACTCAGATGCTGTTGGGATCGCGGTGGTGGTGCTGCGGTAGCGTTGTCACCTCACAGTAAGACGTTGTCCGGTTCGATTATCAGCTAGAGCATCTTCTGCGTGGAGACATGCGTGAATGGGCATGCTTTCGTTGAAGGTTGTGCATTAGGGCTGGCAACTCAGCACATAAAAATCAACTGCCAATCATTAACAGACCGGACACAACAACAACATACTCAGATGCTGTTGGGAATCAACTTCAGACCAATTTATATACAAAAATGTTCATTTAGCATTTTTGTCCTTGCTGATTATATAGACTCAATCAGAATAAACATAATACAAAACACCCCACCTAAAAATCATGTGATGGAATTAGTATATAAGTATATCTTGAATGCACCCACACAAAAACAGCCAAATATGGGTATATCATCCAATCAAAAATGCACAGTCAAACACAAAATCAAAAATATGGAAAGGATGACTGGCAAAGCAGGACAGAAAGTAAAGTATGCAAAATTTTTAATAAAAGTTAAAAATGTAATAAACGTTTTCATCTGAAATTGAGACTTCATCAGACACCCGGTGGTGTAAGCCTTGGCTCTAGATGCCTGTCACTGTTGAAGTGACACCCCAAACCCATGTACAAAAATGGGAAAAAGGGGTTATGGATCGATCAGAATACGATGCTCACATCAGCATTAGCCATTATATAAACAATTCATACCATGTGACTCATTTAAATAAAAATCTTAAACAGACAGTTCACTTAAAATCTGTATATATCAGTATTAAAAATAAGGAAATGTACCTATTATATATATATATATATATATATATATATATATATATATATATATATATATTTATATATATATATATATAATATATATAATTAATCTTAATTGTACTGCACATTTATTTTAGACACTGTAATATGTATACCTTGTCTGTTCTTGTTCTTAAAAGGCACATGATATTGTTTAAATAATGGCTAATGCTGATGTAATTTTACATTGTTTACTTTCTCTCCTGCTATTCTGGTCATCCTTTCAACATTTTTGATATCTTGAATATTGATTGCATATTAGTAATTTGTTATACGTTTATTTTAATTTCTTACCCGTCTTCTCCAGTCTTTCAAATGTGACTTTTATTTGCGGTTTAAATTTAGTGTTTAATCTGAAAGTAGTACCGGTTGTTATTATTATTATGCCATAAAACAAATGTATTGTTATTGTGTGGGTAATGGCTTATAAAGTTTAACCTGAATCTGAAAAGTAGTACATCTCGCTTGGGCTGAGTTCTAAATGTGATGTATTCAACAGTGCTTCTAATTTCATGTGGTAAGGTGTTTAACTGGGATCGATATTGCATTGTCGAAAGCCGACAATATTGAATCTTATATTGTCGACACAACAATAGCGAACGTTCAGAACATCGAACATGTAAATGGAAATCCCCGAAAGGGGAGATTTCCATTTACTTCAATGTAGTGCGGTCTCGGAGTTGGTATATTTAAGTAGCGGGGGTTGTGGGTACTCCCCCTGCCTACACCCTTTAGTTCTTTTTTTTCTTTTTTAATTATTTTTTCAGAACATTCAATGTTTTCATAGTTCAATCATTAAAGGTCGACCTTTAGTGATTCGAACTATGAAACCTTCAATGTTCTAATATAGACCTGTTTAACTGTCAGGTACTTTGTTAGAGTATATGTTTTTTCTCCAACTGTGTGATCAAAGATAAATCTTAGTAAAAGAGTTGCTTTCTGGTTTCTGAGTGAATAATTTGTATGTTTCTTTTCAGTGTTGGCCAAAGAGGGAACTTATGAATAGGGATTTTGGCTAGGCTTGAAATGGTCTGCAGACTATCTATTACTTACCTATGAACTTGCAATTACTGCTAAGTTGATATTAAGTTGCAATTGTGTTCTCCACTGGATAAAAGTGACATAAGCCTGAATAACTTATTTTTAATAGTTTGAAGAAGGGTGCATTTTTAGATTTTGATCTAGCCAGTTTTTGAGAGACTGCTAGTGATAGATATTTGCTGTACATATTTATATTCTGTATTTGGATTTTGCTGTAGCTTTTATGGAGTGTTTAATGGATTTGGTGGTATCAACTTATATAGGGTTAACCATAGTTGTTTGACATCATTCTAGAGAATGGATTGTAATTCTTTCTGCTTTTGTTTCCCTTCAAAAGACCTGTGTTGTTTGCATAAAGGATAACATTTAGGTTTAGATACTCATAAAAGAAATTGTTTATAAGCAATGCAAATAAGAGGGGATCCGGTACTGATCCCTGTTGTATTACACATGAGGATGTATTAATATCAGACATTCCATTGCCTGATAATATTTAAGTGCCAGAGAAAGGCACTTCTAAACAATCACAAGACAACAGTGTCAAATTTATAAATAGTTAGAAATGTATAAATATATAAATAGTGTCAAACAGTGTGAAATCACAAGATAACAGTTCAAACTTAACATGTTGAGCTTTCTAGAAATCAAATAGTATAGAAATACCATGGAAGGGGAAAAGTAAGTACTGTGTTAGTTTGCATATATCTCAGTGTAGAGATCATTTTATAGGGAAGAATATGTACTCTGAGTAAAGGACATGCTAATATATACTTAAGGCATACAGGGAGAGATAACAGAATTAATATCTGCAAGTAGTGCTATTTGGATGTAATTTTAAAATGATGAGACCAACTCAATTTTAAGTGAAAGCAATCAACATAAGGAGTTTGGGAATAAAGTACTTTCTAATTCAGTCACCAATGTGTGTTCAAGAAGCTGAAATCAATACAGTTTGAATATTTTTTGTGCTTATTCACTTCTGTTCACTCCTTACCTGTTGCTGGCAGCAAACTACTTCTTTCATCTCATTTGTGGTTTGAGGACCTAGGATCACATAATTTGCTTAATGTGTATATTTAAATAGATACATTTTGTTTTTCTCTCTCTTTTTTTCAGTGTTATATATCTTTACAAAAATATTGTTGAGAACAAATGCCACTTACAAAAATAGAATTTAGACCTAGAAGAATTTAAAATATTTGTCTCAGTATCAAAGAGAAATGAAAGGTCTGATAACTCTGATAGCTTAAAGAATAATATTGGTTTGTGTGATAGACTGTGTACTAATAATGTTAAATGATTTATCTGGTCTCTAGTATTACTCCTGCTCTAAAGATTAAAAAAATGTTAGTTCACTGTAACTTCTAGTTTGTTAGAGATGTAAAACAGACAGGAAAATCTGTACAGAGAGAAATGCTTTATTTCATGCATGGGGCAGTCCCCTCAAATTATCTGTAGTATGATCCCAGTTATTCTTATTAGGGATAATATATAATTGCAGACTGTGGGATGGGTAAGGCCAATCTATAACCAAATGGGATAGGTTATTTTGAGCTCAAAAAGGGAAACTGGCTAGGCTTAAAATGGCCTGCAAGGGCAGTTAGCCTAATTCTTACATATGAACTTATAAAGATTCCTAGTCTGCTTGTGTGTGTGTGTGTGTGTGTGTGTGTGTGTGTGTGTGTGTGTGTGTGTGTGTGTGTGTGTGTGTATATATATATATATATATATATATATATATATATATATATATATATATATATATATATATATCGGATTACCATCAGTACGTTCTGCTCCCCTTTCCGCTTTTAGGGATGGGTTCTACTATGTAAACTGGGGAATGGACTGTGAACCAGCATTAAAAGCAGAGCCAGAATAGAAATTGAAAACATGTTCTATGAGGTCACAAATATAAAACAACTTGACCGGGTTGTATTGGGCTAGTGAGGAAAGTAGCAAGCTGCCGTAGTGGAAACTGTTGCCAAAGACCAATAATATGACCATCCATCAAAATGAGGTTACTAATTCAAATGCTTATGAGCTATCCAGCTATGAGCCATTAAGGATAGATAGTGAGTAAAGTAATGAAAGCAAAATAGTAAAAATGCTGACAGAAAAGATGCGTTTCTTGGACATATAAGAAACTCACTGTGTGTCTTGAGCACTGAGGAAATATCATGACCTTAACTAGTCCTGTTTTCTTGATGTGCAAATTTATTATAACAATGCATTTTCTTTCCTCTCTTCAGCCTTATATAAATATTTTTAAAAATAAAAGCAAATCACATGATAACGTTTAGACCACAGAGAATTTGTAAGACTTAAGGCAAAAATCCTAACTACCTCTGTCAAACAGAGAAAGAGAAAAAGAAAAGAAAGCAATTGAAGTGAAACGTTTTCCATGAAAACTGTTTTTCAGTGCCTCAGATATTTGTTTATGACATCATTCTAAACATCCATGTTTTTGGCTCTGATCCGTTGATCGAGACTGCAAGTCATTTCAGGACCACGAAACACACAAAAGAGTAACTAGTGTATGAAGTCAAATATTTGTGTAAATGAACTTTTTAAACCCTTTTTTATTTTGTCTGTGAAAAACA